>NW_026068378.1:139359-150136 GCF_014885135.2 Alexandromys fortis | reverse complement strand
CAGAACTTCCAAGAAGACCTAATACCTATACTCCTTAATGTATTTCACATTATAGAAACAGAAGAGTCATTACCAAATTCCTTTTATGAAGCTACAGTTACTCTGATACCAAAATCACACAAAGACTCAACAAAGAAAGAGAATTACAGGCAAATCTCACTCATGAACATCGACGCAAAAATCCTCAACAAAATACTGGCAAACCGAATCCAAGAACACATTAGAAAAATTATCCAATATGATCAAGTAGGCTTCATCCAAGAGATGCAGGGCTGGTTCAACATATGAAAATCTATCAATGTAATCCATCATTTAAATGAACTGAAAGAAAAAAAAAAACATATGATCATTTCATTAGATGCTGAAAAAGCATTTGACAAAATTCAACATTACTTTATGAAAAAAGTCGTGCAGAGATTAGGGATAAAAGGGTCATACCTAAATATAATAAAAGCTATATACAGCAAGCTGACAGCTAATATCATACTAAACAGAGAGAAACTCAAAGTCATCCCACTAAACTCAGGAACACGAACAGGCTGTCCACTCTTTCCATACCTCTTCAATATAGTGATTGAAGTTCTAGCAATAGCAATAAGACAACTTAAGGGGATCAAGGGGATTCGAATCGGAAAGGAAGAAGTTAAACTTTCGTTATTTGCAGATGATATGATAGTGTACATAAGCGACCCCCCATAACTCCACCAAAGAACTTTTACAACTGATAAACACCTTTAGTAATGTGGCAGGATACAAGATCAACACCAAAAAATCAGTCGTCCTATTATACACAAAGGATATGGAAGCAGAGAGGGAAATCAGAGAAGCTTCACCTCTCAAGATAGCCAAAAACAGCATCAAACATTTTGGGGTAACTCTAACCAAGGAAGTGAAAGATCTGTTTGACAATAACTTTAAGGCACTGAAGAAAGAAATTGAAGAGGATAACAGAAAATGGAAGGTCCTCCCTTGCTCTTGGATTGGGAGGATCAACATAGTAAAAATGGCAATTCTACCAAAGGCAATTTATGAATTCAATGCAATCCCCATCAAGGGCCCATCAAAATTCTTCACTGATCTTAACGGGACAATAATCAACTTTATATGGAAAAACAAAAAACCCACGATAGTAAAAACAATCCTATTCAATAAAGGATCTTCTGGAGGCATTATCATCCCTGACTTCAAACTCTATTGCAGAGCTACAGTAATGAAAACAGTGTTGTACTGGCATAAAAACAGAAAATACGACTGATGGAATCATATAGAAGACCCAAATTTTAACCCACAAACCTATAATTACCTCATTTTCGATAAAGGAGCTTAAGGCATACAATGGAAGAAAGAAAGCATCTTCAACAAATGGTGCTGGCATAACTGGATGTCAACCTGTAGAAGAATGAAAATAGACCCATATCTATCACCATGCACAAAACTCAAGTCCAAATGGACCAAAGACCTCAATATCAGTCCAAACACACTGAACCTGATAGAAGAGAAAGTTGGCCGTACCCTACAAAAAGTGGGCACAGGAGATCGCTTCCTATGTATAACCCCAGCAGCACAGACATTAAGGGCAACATTGAATAAATGGGACCTACTGAAACTGAGAAGCTTCTGTAAAGCAAAGACACTGTCCCTAAGACAAAAGACAACCTACTGACTGGGAGAAGATCTTCACCAACCCCGCAACAGACAAAGGTCTGATCTCCTAAATATATAGAGAACTCAAGAAAGTAGACTTTAAAATGCTAATTAACCCAATAAAAAAATGGGGCACTGAACTGAACAGAGAATTCTCAACAGAAGAAGTTCAAATGGCCAAAAAGATACTTAAGTTCATGCTTAATCTCCTTAGCAATCAAGGAAATGCAAATCAAATGCTAACTTTGAGTTAGCATCTTAAACTTTTCAGAATGGCTAAAATCAAAAACACCAATGATAGCCTTTGCTGGAGAGGCTGTGTTGGAAGGAGTACCCTCATCCGTTGCTGGTGGGAATGCAAACTTGTGCAACCACTTTGGAAATCAGTATGGCAGTTTCTCAGAAAATTCGGGATCATCCTACCCCAGGTTCCAGCAATCCCACTTTTGAGAATATACCCAAGAGATGTCCTATCATACTACAAAAGCATTTGTTCAACTATGTTCATATCAGTATTATTTGTAATAGCCAGAACCTGGAAAAAACCTAGATGTACTTCAATGAAAGAATGGATGAAGAAAATGTGGAATATATACACGTTAGATTACTACTCTTCCATAAAAAAAAGAACAATGACTTCTCGAATTTTGCATACAAATTGATGGAAATAGAAAAAAATATCCTTAGTGAGGTAACCCACACCCAAAAAGATGAACATGGGATGTACTCACTCATAATTGGCTTTTAGCCATAAATAAAGGACACAGAGTCTATAATTGGTGAACCTAAAGAAGCTAAATATGAAGGTGAACCCAAGGAAAAACATAGAGTTATCCTCTTGGCTATGGGAAGTAGACAAAATTGCCGGGGAGAATATTGGGATCTTGGGGGTGGGGTGGGATGGGGGTAAGGGGAGATGGGGATAGAAACGTGAGAAGGGGACGAGGGGGGAACTTGGGGAAACAGGATAATTGTGAGCTCACTGTATAAAGATTAATCGAAGTAAAAGTGTTCTTCTTATTTGTTCAATCTCAGTCAATACAATAATTGTCAGTCTCAAAATACAATTTTATAATGAGCCTTTTCTGAGTTCAGGGCAGGAGCCCATTGAACACCTGAATATGTGTATATGGTGTGGTGTACATATTTTAATTTACCAAATTCCATAAAGTGGAACACATCCGTCTGCCAGATTTAGTTTCTCTTAGTACTCTTTGCATTACTCCCTGCAGGCAACGGTGTTTGATTATAGAAATAACAAGTAGGACATCTCTTTATAATGTCCTTAGCTTGTTGCCAAGTAATGGAAAGTTCATTCTTTAGGCCTTTACTATTGACATGATGCTTTTTATGAAATTCTGAGGCCTGCAACACGCTTCAAATTAATAATTGATCAATCTCAGTGTTACCTTGGGTTAGAGGACCAGGCAGACGTTTATGCGACCGGATGTGTGTTATGTACATCGGACCTAGCCTGTTCCTGATTACATCTTGTACCTGGATAAACAATGAAGTCAACTCTGTGTCATCTGGTATAAATTCAGTGGTTTCAATATGCAAGATAACTCTTTCTGCATATTGTGAATCTGTAACTATATTAAGAGGTTCTTTAAAATCCCTTAGCTCCATAAGAATGGCATATAATTCTGCCTTCTGGACAGAATTATAAGGGCTTTGTTCCACCTTATTCAATTCATCTGACTAGTAACCTGCTTTCTCTGATTTATTCGCATCAGTATAGAACGTACGGGTTCCAGTTATTGGAGCATCACGTACAATTTTAGGAAGATTCCAAGAAGTTCTCTTTATAGGTTAAGTATACCACTTTTGGGATAGTTGTTGTTATTTTCTTCCAAAAAATAGCACAAGCTCTTTGCCACAGTTCATTGTCTTCTCATAACTTTTTTTTTTTTATTTCTTAAGTAGTAAAAGGCACTATAATTTCTGCTGGGTCTATACCTGCTAGTTGACGAAGTCTCGGCTTACCTTTTATAATTAATTCAGAGACTTTTCCCACATAAGTTTTTCATTTTTTACTTGGTTTATTAGGTATAAATATCCACTCTAAAATAATATCTTCCCTCTGTATTAGATTCCCTGTAGGAGAAATTCTGGAAGGCAATATGACTAGGATGCAGCTAAGATTTGGGTTCACCCTATCCATATGTTCCTCCTGTAATTTTTCCTCAATCATTGTCAGTTCCTTGTCTGCTTCAGCTGTCAGTTGTCTTGGACTATTCAAATCTTTATCACCATCTAAGGTTTTGTTTAAATGAACTATTAGATCGGGTGTTATCCCACCAGCTGTTCATAGACTGGAAATGTCTCCTAACAATCTTTGGAAGTCATTAAGAGTCTTTAACTGGTCTCTTCTTATTTGTGCCTTTTGCGTTTTAATTTTCTCTAACCCTATTCTGTAACCTAGGTAATTAATAGAATTTCCTCTTTGAATCTTTTTAGGGGCAATTTGTAATCCCCACTTAGGTAAGACTTTCTTTACTTCTTCAAACATCCTTTCTAAAATATCTTTATTTGAATCAGATAATAAGATGTCATCCATGTAATGATAAATTATGGACTTGGGGAATTGTTTACGAATTATTTCCAATGGCTTACTTACAAAATATTGGCACAATGTAGGAATATGGAGCATACCCTGTGGGAGGATAGTCCATTGATATCTCCTATTAGGCTGATAATTATTATAAGTAGGCACTGTGAAGGCAAATTTTTCTCTATCCTTTTCTTGTAACGGTATAGTGAAAAAACAATCTTTCAAATCAATAACTATAAGAGGCCATCCCTTTGGTAATAGAGAAGGCAAAGGAATTCCAGATTGTAGTGGGCCCATAGGTTGAATTACCTTGTTGACAGCTCTTAAATCTGTCACCATTCTCCATTTACCAGATTTCTTTTTTACAACAAACACAGGAGAATTCCAAGGGCTGGTTGATTCTTCAATATGGTGAGCATCTAGTTGCTCTTGCACCAGCTGTTCCAATGCCTGCAATTTATCTTCAGCTAGAGGCCACTGTTTGATCCATATTGGCTTCTCAGTTAGCCATTTTAAAGGTAGGGCTGTTGGTACCTCTAAAGGTTTGGTATTTGCTATATGTTCTTGTACAGCCTGAATGGCTGGTGACCTTTTTCCATAATACCTCATCATATCTTTCCTAGAATTATGAGTTCCTGGAACTACCGGAATGTTAATCTGGGTATTCCATTGCTGTAGTAGGTCACGGCCCCATAAATTTATGGCAATATTGGCTATATATGGCCTTAGTCTTCCTATTTGCCCTTCGGGCCCTATGCATTCAACCCATCTTGTGCTTTGTTTTACACGAGATAGGGTTCCAATTCCCAGAAACTGAACATCTACCTCTTGAAGAGGCCAATTCGGATGCCAAGATTCTGGAGTAATGATACTTACATCCGCACCTGTGTCTAATAAGCCTTCAATAAAAGTGCCATTTATACAGACTCTTAGCTTTGGTCTTCGATCATTAATAGAAGTCTGCCAAAATATACGTTTATTCTGTCCTACTGGGTTTTTTGACTCATTCTCCATGCATAATTCATCATTTAGATCAGTATTGCTTTTTACAGCAGAGATTGGAGCTTTTAATTTTCTTGGTGAGGCACATTCTCCACTGTGACTGGGAATGACTGGGCCACTGTTGGGTTGGGGGCCTGCGAGAGGCCCCTCAAGGAGTTTCCCGGCGGTATCGGGTTGCCTTGTTTGTCTGTTGTTGACCTGCATTCGTTGGACCAATGTCGACCTTTACCGCATCTCCTACATATACCTGAAGGCCTAGGTCTCCTATTTTTGTCATTCCCAGAGGAGATATTATTCCTAGAAATTCTGTGCTTGCAATCCCTTTTCAGATGTCCTAATTTACCACAATTAAAACACCTGGCAGTTTGATGTCTCCTCATTGCTGTGGAAACCGCTTCTCCTACCCAAGATTCATCATTATAGCTAAACGCCTCAACATTCATCGTATGCTGAATCCATTCATCCATAGGTGCTGATCTAGACTTTAAAGGCCCAATTATCTTTTTGCATTCTATATTTGCATTCTCAAAAGCTAGAGATTCAAGAAGTATTCGTCTAGATTCTGGGTCTGTTACCCCTATGTCCAGAGCCTTAATTAATCTTTGCAAAAAGTCAATAAAGGGTTCTCTCTGTCCCTGCCTAATTCTGGTATATGATTCAACCCTTTTTGCTGGATCTTGTATCCTATTCCAAGCATTTAAAGCTGCTTGGTGACATAGACACAGTACTTCATCATCATAAAGAGCTTGGACCTGTGGATCAGCATATTCTCCTGCACCAAGAATTTGATCTTGGGAAACCTCGACACCTTTTGCTCTTCCTTGCTGTTCCATATGTTTGGATTCTTCTCTGAAATAAATTCCAAACATCAAGGAAGGTCCCTTATCTAAAACTGCAGACACTAACTGATGGAAATCATAGGGGGTAGCTCTAGCGTTAGAAGCCCAAGTCCTTATCATTTCCTTTACATAATCATTGTGCAAACCAAAATTAACAATAGCCTGCTTAATTTCTTTTAGATCATTCATTGCTATTGGCGTCCATCTAGCTTCTCTGACTCCCCTTGAGCCTTTAGAAGTTGACGCTTTGTCAGAATTAAGTATAGGGTATGTAGCAAAAACCCTGGGTAAGCCAGTTCTAATAGCTGGTGGCGGCATTGTATACTGTCCTTGTGCCTCCTTACTCTGTTCACCAGCTCCAATAATTTCTTCAATCTTTTCAAATCTTTTTATCATTGTCTCTCTTAAATCCTGAATCTCCTGACCTGTATATGTTTCTAGTAAAGATAGTATGGTTCTTTGGAGTGCCATAATCTTCCTAAATGATAGAATATGCAAAAGAATACTAAACCCTAGTAGCCAGTAAATTAAGTTATCCTCATAGTCATATAAACCTTGCATGATACGACCCATGGTATTGGTAGCCCAAACAGTTAAATTCATGTTGGAAACGAAAACTGCCATATTACCTATTATCCAGCAGGTGGCGCTGTTGCCAAGTCTCGACGAAAACGGGTTCCTGTTTGAGGGTCTGCAGAAATCCGCCTGTCTCTGGGATTAAAGGCGTGCACCACCACCGCCTGGCCGGCCTGGAACTCACAGAGATCCTCCTGCCTCTGCCTCCCCAGTGCTGGGATTAAAGGCGTATGCCACCACCACCCGGTAGGCCTCAGAGATCGTCCTGCCTCTCTGGATATTATGGGCCTGAAGGCCGAGTGTATCTCGGACTCGACACTGGGGCCTAAGTCACGAACTAAACAAAAAATGGTGTACAGGGAACCATAAACCCAGAATCCAGGGGTAGAGAAGTGTAACATGGAAGCCGTGTATGCCTCCAAGTGACAGAGTCACCCTGAGGGGTCGTAGCTTCCAAAACCGGCAACAGCGTGCTCTGGTTCACACCACTTAAGAGCTGTACTTGCAAGGGAGATTTCAAAATGACTCAGAAAAGAGTAAACCATGCAGGCAGAGACTACGTGGGCCTGTGGAGTTTAAATCCAAGTGGGGAGGCAGACAATAGGGTGCGTGGGGACTTGAAGTCAATCTGAGGTGTCTAAAAAAATACAAAGAACTGCAGCAAGAAAAGCCAGTGCATGATAATTTATATTAAACTGCTGGCTCCACGCACAAGGCACAGGCCACACGGCCGCCGCAAGGCACAGGCCGCGGCTGAGGAAGGGAGGGCTTGTGCCATGCTGAACTCACGGCCGGCAGCCGAGCGGGGGAAGGAGAGGTCCTAAAAGCCAAACGTTCGTGCGCCAGATGACGGCGTAAGTCACGAACAATGCCACACCAGTTTGGAGTTATGATTAATAGGGTGTTATTTATTTAAAGGGGAAAATACTTACAGATTACTGTCCCAGACAACAGCCACCTGCACAACCAGGAAGGGAGTCTAGTCTCCAGCAGAGCAGGAAGTGAAGAGAGAGAGCAGAGGAAGTAGCTGCTTTTTCACAGCAGCTATTGGTTGGAGAGGCGGAAGGACCTCCCGCAACAGCTGTTCTTTCCTGCTGGTCAGGGAGTTCGATGCAACGGGGAAAACCTCACAAGGTCCTACTAATATTGAAGAATAGAAAGACACTTAAAAATTTATGAGAGTTTTATTTTTCAATGGTTCACTCCTGAATTAAACTCTTTGGTTAATACATATAATTGTTTCTTTGTTTCTGTACTTGTTCAATCACCATCACATATATATCAATTCTTTTGTCACATAACTGTAATCCCATCATTTTGAAGGTGGTGCCAGGAATATTAGTAAATCAATGTCATTAATGGCTACACATTAAAACTTAATCTAGTTTGGGCTATATGAACTCATAATATCCTGTCCCACAAAAGCAGAGATCACAGGCACAGAGTTTATACAAGAATCTTTGAAGAGGCATAGCAGATGAGTAGAAACTTGGTAGTTAATAATCACATGGTATTTTTTTTCGTGGTGTGTATGTTGCTTTCACCTGAAATTACGAGGTGGCATGAGTTCCACCCATTTAAAAAAAGATTACTATTAGAAAACTTCAAGGATGATGAGAGCTCAGAGGTTAAGAGTACTTGGTGCCTTTGTAGAGAACCCAGGCTCAGATCGCTAACAAGCATATAGTGATTCTAACCTGTCTGTAATGCCATTTCCAGGGCAATTGATGCCCTCTTTGGCATATAGAAGTTAGATATGAATATGGAACACATACATATATATATAGAAAAAATATACATACACATAAAAATCTAAATTAAAATTCCTTTTTCTAAGACTAGATAGACATAAATATTATAACATGAGAAAAAGTGAAAGCATCAATTTTGCTAAAGAACAGGTTTTTAATCTCTTAAGCAGCTTCAGTCACATATTCCTTCTATGGGAAAGCTTTTGCTACCTTAGTAATACACAGTTCAGCTGCATGACCTCTAAAATAGTGGCATGTAAAATGACAATGTCTGCTTAGATTTCCTTTCAGTTAAAGATATTTCCCTTTCTCTTCTTCAAATAAATTTTGGTAAGATTTTAAAAATCATTTTATTTTTGTGTTTTCTGTACTTATCTCCTATGGCAAAGTCCCTCAACTATTGCTTTAGAACTGGTTTGAAGTATGCTCATTGACCACTTCCCTCACAATGAGATTTTGCTTTATGAAGACTGCACTCTGCAGTGGTAGGAACCCCTTGACTATTTCTGACAAGTGCATTCCTCCAAAGTAGTCAGAACACGGAAATACTTGACCTGCTATTCCTGGAAAAAGTACTCCATCTTGTGGCCATATGGGTGGGATTTGAAAAGGATAAATCTGACTTAATTTGGCAGGAATTTAGCTTCTACATCATGTAGCTCACAAAGGAGTGTTGGACCATAAGATACTAGTAGGGAATAGTGTCATATGATTTGCTTTCTTTCTTTTTTCAATTGAATTTATTGAGTTATGCATTTTGCTCTGTTCCCCTTTCTTCCTCTCGCCTCCCCTTCAACTCTCTCCTGTGGCACCATCCTCCCAATTTGCTCAGGAGATCTGGTCGTTTTCTACTTGCCATGTAGATTAGATCCATGTATTTCTCTCTTAGTGTCCTCATTTTTGTCTAGGTTCTATGGGATTGTGAATTGTAGGCTTGGGTTTCTTTGATTATGTGATTTTTGAATTAATTTTTCTAAAGCAGAGTTTCCATCGTATTGCATTTTGGAAAAGGATGTCAGTGCATGTATCATGGATTAAATGCCAAAGTATTTCCTGCATTACTAAAACTTAGTTGACATTGTTGACTAAATATTTTGGGTTATTTAAAAATTTTGAAAATATGATAACTGATAATTTCCATTTTCTCAAGAATTAAGGTTATTTCTGAGTTCAGAAGTACAGATAGGCCACTATTGCAAATATGTAATATGTACTTTGATTTAGTATTACTTAAGTATACATATTCTTGTAGGTGGATTGAAATAGAGAAAATGCAGCATTAATAAAATTTGTATATTCAAGTGGTACTTAAACTAAGTGAAACTAGACAAATTACTGCTAAAGCTGTTTGAGGTTTTTCTTAATATTACACTGTGGCAATTCTTCAAATATTATGATAAGAGATTAACAAAATATTAAAAATACAACTTCAAATGCCATCAACATATTCAATTGTGCAGCCACAGAAGCATTTTATACTTTGTTTAGAGAAAGACATAGAATTAAATATGACTTTAAAGAAAAAATACTTTGCAGCTATTCTTTGAAAGTTAATCCTCACTGATTTACAGAAATCTGTTGGACAGGCTGCATGTACATCTTCACACACAAAAAGGCAAAGCTTGATAACACAAACACTTTAAGACACTTCCAACAGAGTCATATTTGTAGTTGAAATTGAAGGGAAATGTTAAGTCAATATGAAGAGATTTAAATATCTGATAGATCAAAGTTACAGTTGACCAAAAGCTTGAGTGATAAAACAGTCTTTTAGCTTTCTGGCTTGACTCAAAGTAAGTGAATTTGTTTAGTTTTCCACCACACAGCAATTATTTTGCTATCTGAAAATCTTATCCCATTGACATTTTTCCTCATTATTTTGTAAGTATTCTTCTTTGAGCATCCAATAATAGAATTTATATATACTTTCTATTGTTTTATTTAAATAGCATAAATCACATTAAAAAGAAGAAATATTTTATCATCCATATTTTTATTACCATATATTATGCTATGAATGCATATAAAGTGAAAATAATGCCTCAAATTACAATGAAGAAACATTTATATAAATATAGAAAATAATTTTAGTACAGTTTTCTACTTAATAAAAGTATTAATATGTATATGTATATATATTCATATCTCCAAACATGTGTATTTTGTTTATATATATGTAACTAAAGCTCAAATAAAATTTACTATTGAACACATAGAGTGATTGGAATAATTTTACCTTACATGTGGCATTACAAAATTGTACTCCCATTTTGAAAAATAAATTGACCCTATGTCAAAAATACCTTTAAAACATTGTTACAGTAATAACCACCATGCAAACACACATGCACTCTCTCTTTCTCAACATAAATAAGAACATATATAGAAAAATAAAGACAGATGAAGGGTCA
>NW_026068378.1:127799-139232 GCF_014885135.2 Alexandromys fortis | reverse complement strand
TATAAACATTTAAATATCACATCACATATTGGGTGAAATAAATAACTACACATTAAAGAACAGATGTCATAAGATTTTATTTATATAAATATGCAGCATACAAAAATATGTGCAGAAAAACAACAGCAAAAGAGGACGAGTGTGCTCTAAAGACTATGAGGACATTATTAAGAAATCTTTAGTGTGTTTGGGATGATTTTACTTGTAGTTAATGAAAATATTATTTATCAAATTGGGTTTGGCAGCAGCACAATATTATTAATAAAGACTACTACCAGGTTACACCTCTTAAATGGTCACTTTTAGAGGTGTATCATAAACTTGTATGTTAGTAAAAATGATATATTACCAGATTACAAAAGTGGTAGAAAAATACTTTTCTTATGTATAATAATGAAAAGTGTTATACAATCACAACTTTAACATGTCCTTAAGTATCTTTTGGCCATTTGAAATTCTTCTGTTGAGAATTCTCTGTCCAGTTCACTACCCCATTTTTTAATTGGGTCAATTATAATTTTAATGTCTAGTTTCTTGAGTTCTTTATATATTTTGGAGATTAGACTTTTGTCTGATGTGGTGTTGGTGAAGATCTTTCATTCAGTAGGTTGCCTTTTTTTTCTTAATGACAGTGTGTTTTACTTTATAGAAGCTTCTCAGTTTCAGGAGGTCCCATTCATTCATTGTTGATCTTATTGCCTCTGCTACTGGGGTTATATGTAGAAAGTGGTCTCTTGTGCCCATGCATTGCAGGCTACTTCCCACTTTATCTTTTATCAGGTTCAGTGTAGTCGGATTTATATTGACATATGTATTTTTGTATGCAAATGGATGAAAATAGAAAACACTATCCTGAGTGAGATAAGCCAGACACAAAAATATAAATATGTTATGTACTCATTCATTAGTGGATTCTAGCTATAAACAAAGAAGTCTATAGTTTGAGATCCTAGAGAAGCTAATTAATAAGGTGAACCCAAATATATAGTTCCTCCTGAAAATTGGATGCAGACAAAATTGCAGGCAAATTTGGGAGCATGGGTGGGGTGGGATGGGGGAAGGGAATAGGGGAAGAGAAGGGAGAAGGGGAGGGTTGGGGAGAGCTTGGGGGAGTGGGATGGTTGAGATGGAAGAAGGATGGATATGAGAGCAGGGAAGGAGATATCTCCTTAATTGAGGGAGCTGTTTGGGGGTTGGCAAGAAGCTTGCCTCCAGAGATGTTCCCAGGAGTCCATTGGGATGACCCAAGCTAGGACCCTGGGCCATGGAGGAGAGGGTGCCTAAACTGCCCTTGTCTTGTAATCAGACTGACGAATTTCTTAAATATCTCCATAGAACCTTTGTCCAGTGACAGATGGAGATAGAGACAGAGACCCACATTGGAGCACTGGACTGAGCTTCCAAGATCTAGGTGAAGAGCAGAAGGAGGGAGAAGATGGGCAAGGAAGTCAGGATGGTGAGGGCTTGGTCCATCCACTGAGACAATGTGCTTGAGCTAATGGAAGCTTACCAAATCCAGCTTGACTGGGACTGAACAAGCATGAGATCAAACTTTTCCATCTGAATGTGGCTGACAATTGGGGAAGACTGAGAAGCCAATGATAATGACACTGGAATTTGTCTCTACTACATGTGCTGGCTTTTTGGGATCCTATTCTATTTGGATGCATACCTTCCTAAGCCTGGATGGAGTGGGGAGGGCCTTAGACTTACCACAGGGTAAGCTACCCTGCCCTCTCTTAGGACTGGAGGGTGAGGGGAAAGGGTGAGTGGGGGAGTGGGATGGAAGTGGGAGGAGGGGAGGAAGTGGAAATATTGGTATTATTTATAAAGTAATAAGAAACCTAAAATTATTCTAAACCATTTACAGAATATTAAGCAAGAAAAAGCACAAGAAAACACTGAAAAGATCCAGAGACTATGACACTGACAACATATATTTATTGCTCCTAGAAATAACAGTTTGTTTTTACTATGATCACCAAAATTTGGTGCCACCAAAGGGCTTAGTTAAAACCCTCAATGTCACAATTCTATCAAAGTATAATATTGAACAAATTGACCATATTAATTTTTCTGTGGCAGAAATTAGGAAAGAAAATATAATTTACATCATTTTTACATATCACTTAAATTTATCCGGGCCTAAAGTTCTTTAAGTCACTACTGGGTGACATAATCTATTGAGACTTCAAATAGCTTCAAAATGAGTCCTATCTATCAGCTCCTTCATATAATCTGTTTTGCTGACCTCTCAATTGCTACTTTGGTTTCTCCATGAAGCACAAGTGAAAACTTTCATCAGAAATCTGTATAGCCTCTAAATATATGTGTCTTAATAACCTGTCATCCTTGATGTCATCTGATTATATTTATTGTCCTTTGTCCTTCTTTTATTCTTTCTGACATGTACTTTTGTAGGATGGATGGCATTTCAAACTGCATATACATTTTAACATGACCAAAACAACGTATGTAAAAAAAAAAATTATTTTGAGTTATTATTCTAGAGGGATTAAAGTCCATAATGGCAGGAGCAATATAGCATCAAGCAGCAGGAATGGCTTAAGAAGCAGAAGGCAATGAGCACATATTGTGTACTACAACTCGTAAACGCTTTAAGTGATGTACCTGGATACACAATTAACTAAAAAAAAAAAAAAAAATAGTAGCCCTCGATTACACAGATGATAAATGGGCTGAGAAAGAAATCAGAGAAACATCACAATTCACAGTAGCCAGATATAGCATAAAATATCTTCAAATAAATCTAACCAAACAAATGGAAGACTTATATGACAACAACTTTAAATCTTTGAAGAAAAAAAATGAAGAAGATACCAGAAAGTGGAAATATCTCCCATGCTCTTGGGTACGTAGAATTAACATAGGAAAAATGATAATTTTACCAAAAGCAATCTACAGATTCAAGGAAATTCCCAGCAAAATTCTTCATAAACACTAATCAAGGAAGTGAAAGATCTATTTAACAAGAACTTTAAGTCTTTGAAGAAAGAAATTGAAGAGGATACCAGAAAATGGAAGGATCTCACATGCTCTTGGATTGGTAGCATCAATATAGTAAAAAAGGCAGTTCTACCAAAGGCAATTTATAGATTCAATGCAATCCCCATTAAAATCTCAACAAATTTTTTCACAGAACTTGGAAGAACAGTACTAATCTTCATACAGAAAACAAACAAACAAACAAACAAAAAACAACCCAGGATAGCTAAAACAATCCTGTACAGTCTCTGACTTCAAATTCCAATACAGAGCTACACTTCTGAAAACAATCTGGTTTTGGCATAAAAACAGACAGGAGTACCAATCTAACTGAATGGAAGACGTGGGAATTAATCCTGGTAGCACAGACACTGAGAGAAACAATTAATAAATGGGACCTCCTGAAAATGAAAAGGCTTTGTAAAGCAAATGGTCAGCAAGCCAAAACAAGAGACTGCAGAATGGGAAAAGATCTTCAACAACCCCACATCAGATAGAGGTTTAATCTCCAAAATATTCAAATCAAGAATTTAGTTAGCAAAAGAAGAAATAATCCAATAAAAAATAGTAAAGAGCTTAACAGAGATCTTTCAACAGAGGAATCTGAAATGTCTGAAAGACACTTAAGGAAATGCTCAACATTATTAGTCACCAAGAAACACAAATCAAAACAACTCCAAGCTTCCATCTTATACCTATACAAATGGCCAAGATAAAAAACACTGATAACAGCTTATGCTGGAGTGGTTGTGGGGTAAAGGGAACATTTCTGCATTGCTGGTGGGAGTGCAAGCTGGTACAGCCCTTTGGATATCAGTATGATGATTTCTCAGAAAATTAGGAAATAACCTTACTCAAGACTCAGCAATACCACTTTTGGGTATATACCCAAAGGATGCTCAATGGTACCACAAAGACATATGCTCAATTATGTTCATAGCAGCATTGTTATCACAACCAGAACCTGGAAACAACCTAAATGTCCCTTGACCAAAGAATGGATAAGGAAACTGTGGTATAGTTGCATAATGGAATAATATACAACAGAAAAAAAAGACATCTTGTAATTTGCAGTCAAATGGATGGAGTAAGAAAACATCACATTGAATGAGGTAACCCAAACACAGAAAGACAATTAACATATATACTCACACATAAGTGGCTTTTAAAAATAAAGCAAAGAAAACCAGCCTACAATTCACAGTCCCAGGGAACCTGAACAATAGGACCCTAAGAGAGACATATATGAGTTCAATCTACATGAAAAGTAGGAAATTACAAAATCTCCTGAGTAAATTGGGAGCATGGGGACCAAAGGGGAAGGTTGAAGGGGAGGGGAGAGGCAGAAAGGAAAACAGAAAAAATGTATAGCTCAATAAAATCAATAAAAAGGAAAAATGAAAAAAAAAACCTTCAAAAGTGTATTAAATTGTCAAATAAAAATTTAATCAACAAACATACTTTCATGATAAATTAGGGCCATTTAAAAAACTCTCTAAAGTTCTCTAAGTAGCAGAAAGCAAAACTAATTTCCAAAGAAATATATTTTCTGTAGAAAAAGACCATGAATTCTGTAGAAAAAGAATATTATTAAATATAAGTATATTTAAATAATTATAAAAAATGATGATTCTAAACTTTAGTCATGCTGCTCTCTAAATGTCATATGTGAAAGAAATCATGAAAACAAAGTGAAGGTATTTTTCCTAAATGACCATTAGTAGTAATTACAGTACTTAATAAGAAATTCAGAAGTTTTCTCTTTAGAACGTGTCACTCAGTGGATGAACAGTGTTTCTTGAAGATAGTTTTAGTCAGACATTAGTGCCATTAAGAATCAATGGGTTGGTGTAATAGAACTGGCTATTTATGTTTTGCTTTTATTTTTCCAGACAGTCATAAAATTTTGGTTGTCATTTATCAGTCAAGTTTGAAAAGATTTTCCAGTATAGTTAATGACATCATATTATAATATTTGAAACAGTGTCTTTAGAACATTTTCATCCTTAAAGTTTTCCTTAAAGGCAGTCAAAGAGATTGATTATTACTGAGATTTTAAAATTAGACTTAGTTTATCCTTATATATCAGTCCATATGGCACTAAATATTATTGATATTATTATACTATATGAGGCTACATAATGAGAAACTACATCAAGAGCTGAAAATACGCAAATTAATTATTATGTATTTATATTATGGGGTCTTAGAAGAGCTTTATATTCTCAATTTCAAATAGGAAGATATTGTATATGGGGATTCACACTTTTTATTTTTTTCAGTGCAATTGCCAAAAATAAGACTTTAAAATTACAAGTAATTCTTTGGCCATCTACATATGAGTCTTGTCTGCTAACATATGTACATTTTCTTTAAATCAAATTTTCAATTCAGAATCATTAATGATCAAAGATACTTCTAATGGAAATCCAGACTTCTGAAACCACATGTCCTATTATAGCAACTCAGAATGTAACTTTCTGTAGAATATCTTCTTTTTCCAGTATTATATACAGGTTGCACCAAATGTAAACGAAAATTTGAAACAAATTAGATGATCTAAAACTTTTAGCTATTTGGTAGTTACTAGGAGGAAAGTACAAGCTATTAAGGTTTAATGACCATAGTTGAAGAACAGCTTAACACTTGCTTTCATAAATGATAAAAGCTTATAGAAAATCAGCCTCAGTATCTCTCAAGAAATTGACAACATCTTCCTCAGAGAACAAATGCATGATGGCCAAAGGTGCCTACTCTTACTATTTGTTAGCATTCAGCATAGTACATTGCATATTGAAGATGTATAACGTTTCTTATATTAAATGTATGCAGTGCTTCATTGCAAGAACATTTCTCCCTACATGTTTTTTATTTTGACAAGTCAAACATGAATCATGTCTCATTTTCTGAAAACAGGAGAAGTAACTGTTGCTATTCTAAAGCAGAGGAACAGAAATTATTTGGCTTTTGAAATGAATTGAAGATGAAAGATTCTGATTGAATCATTAATAAATATATTTTATAGAGAAACTGTACTAAGTGAACAAAGTGAAATTGTTGTTCTAAGAAAAATATAACTCAAAATAAAAATAAAAAGGAAGACATGAGAGAAGATATTATAAAAAGAAATCAAACAAGAATAAGCAATTATAAGACCTAAAAATTGACAACTTAGAAAAAAGAGGATACATTCTTGTGGCTATTTTGCCCTGGACTCAAGTGCGTAGCCCGCTAGCTAAGACAGCACGCTCCTGGGTGCTGTTTTTTTTTTTTTTTTTTTTTTTTTTTTTTTTTAGTTTGTGACTCAGGCCCCAGTGTCCAAGATACACTTGGCCTTCAGGCCCATAATATCAAGAGACGCAGGCGGATCTCTGGAAGTTCAAGGCCGGCCAGGCGGTGGTGGCATAAGCCTTTAATCCCAGCACTTGGGAGGCAGAGACAGGCTGATCTCTGTGAGTTTGAGGCCAACCTGGTCTACAAGAGCTAGTTCCAAGAGAGGCTTCAAAACCACAGAAACCACCACCGGCAGGAAACAGTCATTGCAGGTAAAAAAAATTTCTTTTATAAATAAAATGTCTGAACATGTTACCATTCAAGAATTTAACATTTTTTTTTAATTATACCATGTGGGAGATTTTACAAGAGGTGTCTATCACCCCACATCTATGGATCCTTCAGGGATTAGTAGTTTTCCTTGGCACTAAATGGTTTGATAGAAATATGATAAAGTCTTTACAAGACAAATCCAGGATTCTTAAGACAGAGGTTGAATGCTTAAACACAATTGAGAATAACAACAAGAATCAGTTTGAAGTTCTCCAGGAAGAGAACAGATCTTAGCTTAAAATGACTCGATCAACTGAGCAAAATTTAAAAAAGGTACAGGCTGATGTTAAGGAGAAATTCATTACTATGGAAGAGGGAACAGCTGATTTGGATCTTAAGATTCAGTCAATTTCTGTAGGAACTGAAACATTAGTGGCTGATATTAAGGAAAAATTCATTACTATGGAAGAGGGAACTGCTGATTTGGATCATAAGTTCAGTCCCTTTCTGTAGGAACTGAAACATTAACTGAGTGAATCAAAACTGCTGAATGTGACAATTGGATTTTGTCTAAAGCTCATGACAGATTGGCAGAAAGATTGTCAATACAAGAAGGCACGGTTTATGCCATAAAAAAATTATGTCCAAAGATGAGATGTTATCTCTAATGGACAAACTTCATACTTTAAAATCCTCAATGAAGGCTTTGGAACATAATTCTGGACATTACAGAAGGCAATGGTGAATAGAATTGAAAAGATTGAGCAATTTCTAAATTCTGATGAAGAAGAGCAAACGGTAGAAAGGCAAATTTTAACTCCATCTGTGGGTAAATCTCTCCGGGACAATTTCCACAAAGGTCTACCTACTGCTCTACCTGCCTTTCCAGTAATAACAACAGATGAGGTGATTGGTTCCAGAAACACTAGGGTCATCAAGGAAGATACATGGGAGCCTGTCCGTATGAATGACCTCAAAGAAATCAAACAGGCTGTCATGACTTTTGGGATGCATGGCTCTTTTGTTAGAGAGATGCTAAAATATTGCGCCACAACAAGCATAGCAACTCCATTGGACTGGCTCAAGCTGAGCTCTGTGGTACTTGAGTGTGGACCGCAATTGAAATGAAAATGCTTATTCAGGCAAGAGGCTAGACTTTTAGAACAGCAGGAAAAAACGAAGGGAATTGACATTTCCCTAGATAAAATTCTAGGTGAAGGGCTCTTTTCTGACCCTCAGGAACAAGCTAATTTGGATGAAAACACACTCTCCATGTGTAATATAGCAGCCTTAAGGGCTTAGGAAAGGGTACAAGACCCAGGACGGAGAATGAAATCATTTGTCACAGTTAAACAGGGTCAGAGAGAATCCTTTAGTGACTTTTTACAAAGACTAACTAAGGCTGTACAAATAGGGATATCTGACCCAGAACCAAGACATATAATGATTGTTTCTTTGGCTTATGAAAATGCAAATGTGGAATGCAAAAGGATTTTGGGGCCTTTAAAGCTCATATCAGCGCCCTTGGAAGAATGGGTTTTGCATACACTGAATGTTGATACATTTGATTATGGCACAGAAACAGGGGTGGAAGAAGCATTTTCCAATGGTAAAAGGAGACACCAGAATACCAATTGTTTGAATTGTGGTAAAATGGGTCATATGAAAAGGAATTGTGGACAACGGATTTTCAGAAATAATAATAATGCATCTTCTAGAAATAACAGAAATAGGAGGACTCAGCCTTCAGGTTTATGTAAAAGATGTGTGAAAAGGTAGACATTGGACAAATGAATGCAGGTCTACAAGAGATAGACAAGGCAACCTGATACAGATGGGAAATGTGAGAGGGGGGGCCTCACAGGCCCCCATGGCAAACATGGTTCAGTCATTTCCAGTTTCTGCAGAGAACGTGCCTCGCCAGGATAATTAGGAAGCCCCATGCCTACTGTTACAAGCAATAATGATCAGAAAGATGAGTTACTTGTGTTTTGGCAAACTTCTATAAATGATCAAAGATCTAAGCTGAGAGTGTGTGTAAATGGCATTTTTATTACTGGCCTGCTGGACACAGGTGCTGATGTAAGTATCATTACCCCAGAATCTTGGCATCCGTATTGGCCTCTTCAGAATGTAAATGTTCAGCTCCTGGGAATTGGAACCCTATCTCAGTAAGACAGAGCACGAGATGGGTTGAATGTATAGGGCCAGAGGAACAAATAGGAAAATTAAGGCCATATGTAGCCAATATTGCAATGAATTTATGGGGTCGTGACCTATTACAACAATGGAATACCCAAATTAACATTCCTGCTACTTCTAGAGCCTATATTTCTGAGAATAATATTAAAAGATATTACAAACGGAGAAAACCGGCCATTCGGGCCGTACAAGAACAAGTAATTGAAGCCCCTTCAGAGATACCAACAGCCTTGCCTCTAAAATGGTTGACTGAGAAACCAATATGGACAAAGCAATGGCCTCTAGCTGAGGAAAAGTTACAGGCTTTAGAACAGCTGGTACAAGAGCAATTAGATGCTGGACATATAGAAGAATCTACCAGCCCTTGGAATTCTCCTGTATTTGTGGTTAAGAAAAAATCAGGTAAATGGAGAATGGTGACAGATCTCAGAGCTATCAACAAGGTTATTCAACCTATGGGTCCTCTGCAATCTGGAATCCCTTTGCCCTCTTTATTACCAAAAGGATGGCCTCTTATAGTTATTGATTTAAAGGATTGTTTTTTCACCATACCTTTACAAAAAGAAGATAGAGAAAAATTTGCCTTCACGGTGCCTACTTACAACAATTCTCAACCTTCCAAGAGGTACCACTGGGCCGTCCTCCCCCAGGGTATGTTAAATAGCCCCTCCTTGTGCCAATATTTTGTGAACCAACCATTGCAAATAATACGCAAGAAATTTCCCAAATCTATAATATACCACTACATGGACGACATCTTGTTATCCGATTCAAACATGGATACCTTGAACAGACTGTTTGAAGAAATAAAGATACTTTTACCTAAATGGGGATTGCAAATTGCTCCTGAGAAGATACAGAAGGGAGATTCTGTTAATTATTTAGGTTATAAAATAGGTTTGCAAAAAATTAAGACACAAAAGGCACAAATTAGGAGAGATCGCTTACGGACTCTTAATGACTTTCAAAGACTGTTAGGAGACATTTCCAGTCTACGACCAACTATTGGGATAACACCTGATCTAATAATTCATCTGAACAAAACCTTGGAAGGTGATAAAGATTTAAACAGTCCCAGAGAATTAACAGCTGAAGCAGAAAAGGAACTGACGATGATTGAGGAAAAATTACAACAGGCACATATGGATAGGGTGAACCCAAATCTTAGCTGCATCCTAGTCATATTGCCTTCCAGAATTTCTCCTACAGGGATTCTAATGCAGAGGGAAGATATTATTTTAGAATGGATATTTATACCTAATAAACCAAGTAAAAAATAAAAACTTATGTGGAAAAAGTCTCTGAGTTAATTATAAAAGGCAAGCTGAGACTTTGTCAACTAGCAGGCATAGACCCAGCAGAAATTATAGTGCCTTTCACTGCTGATGAACTAAAGAAATTATGGGAAGATAATGAACCATGGCAAAGAGCTTGTGCTATTTTTGGGGAGACATTAATAACAACTATCCAAAAAGCAAGAGGCTTAACTTCATAAAGAGAACTTATTGGATTCTTCTTCGAATCGTCTGTGATGCTCCAATAACTGGAGCCCATACATTCTATACTGATGCAAATCAATCAGGGAAGGCAGGTTACAAA
This sequence comes from Alexandromys fortis, assembly GCF_014885135.2. NCBI lineage: Eukaryota > Metazoa > Chordata > Mammalia > Rodentia > Cricetidae > Alexandromys > Alexandromys fortis. Next base: position 128,879 of record NW_026068378.1, on the reverse strand, counting down.
TCAGAAGACTTGGTTAACGTGGAACAAAGTCCTTATGATTCTGTCCATAAGGCAGAATTATATGCCATTCTTATGGTGCTAAGGGATTCTAAAGAACCTATTAATATAATTACTGATTCACAATACGCAAAAAGAGTTATCTTGCATATTGAAACCGCTGAATTTATACCAGATGACACAGAGTTGACTTCATTGTTTATCCAGGAACAAGACATAATCAGGAACAGGCTTTGTCCGATGTACATAACACACATCCGGTCCCATACCGGTCTGCCTGGTCCTCCAGCCCAAGGCAATGCTGAGATTGATCAATTATTGATTGGAAGTGTGTTGCATGGCTCAGAATTTCATAAGAAGCATCATGTCAATAGTAAAGGCCTAAAGAAAGAATTTTCCATCACATGGCAACAAGCTAAAGAGATTGTAAAGAAATGCCCTACTTGCTCTTTCTATAACCAAATGCCACTGCATGCAGGGGATAATCCAAAGGGCACCCAAAGAAATGAAATGTGGCAGATGGATGTGTTCCACTTTGCAGAATTTGGCAAATTAAAATATGTTCATCACACCATTGACACTTATTCGGGCTTTCAGTGGGCAACTGCTTTAAGTTGAAAAAAAGCTGATTCAGCAATAACTCATTTATTCGAAGTCATGACTACCATGGGTATACCTACACAAATAAAGACAGATAATGGTCCTGCTTATTCCTCTAGGAAAATAAAATGTATTTTTGATTATTACAATATCAAGCATGTTACAGGTATACCATACAATCCTACAGGTCAAGCAGTTCGGTTTGAAAAAGAGAAGCCACTTGCAAAAGATAAATAACAATTCATTCACAAGGATGGCGAGCATACTGATGGTAAGAAATACAGATAGGTTGGGGGGCAGGGTTCTTTTCTTTTCTCCACAGGAAAATACTCATCTTCAAAAAAATTAAGGGACCCGGGATATTTAATTATTGATGGATGGACATATTTTGTAAGTATTAATTTACATATATATATATATGTCTTATTAAACATTTCTTTATAAATATGTAGAGCTGGTTTTGAAGTTGGACTCTGGCTCAGT
>NW_026068378.1:117715-119951 GCF_014885135.2 Alexandromys fortis | reverse complement strand
TTCTTGTATATTGATACAAAGTTAAATTATATTGACTATTGTATGCATGCATGTTTCTACCTCTGTTTAAAAGATTTTTATGTATTGACATATATTGTATTGATATATATATATATATATAGTATATATTTACCATTTTACAGTGTACATTTCTACCTCCGATTAAGATACTTATATAACGTTTCTTTATTGATATATATTTACCATGTTGCATTGTATATTTGTACAGTGTTTATTTGGAGGTCATTATCCTCATTTGTTACATAGTTGTTTATTGTCTTAGTCTTTAAGTTAGATAGATATTGAGAATTATATAGATTAATAGTCATCTAAGTTTGTCATTTATAATTAGACTAATCAGGTTCTTTAGATATATAGGGATTATACTCAGTATAGATAGATAATCTACCTCTTCAAAGTGCTGTAAAAAATGGCCTTTAATCTAACCCAGAGTTTCGTGATAGTGCTCCTGGCAACACCACTCTATTCCCGAGAGAATGTTGAGCACCAAAGACACTCCACTGGGAGCTTATCTTCTTGTCAGAACTGGCCTTTGGGTTAAGAAAAGCCCATACCTCAACTTCTGACAATGAAATAGGATTGTCTTATCCTGCCAAGACAGGGTAGGATAGTTCTAAGAAAGTTCCTTGCCTTTAATAATGGTATGTCAGTTATGTCAGGCCTTAGCCAAAGTTGGCTGACTCAACATTGCAAACAAGACTTTGGGTGATTGCCCAGGTAGTCAGTTGTCTCTGTCAATTGTTGCACATTTTGGATATATCTTGTTTGTTATGTAATATTTATTCCCTTCTCAGATCTTTGACAGAGTTGAAGATTATATAATTGTAGTTACTCTCTACATTATTTAGACTCCTTGAGCTAGAACATTTAGTAAAACTTTTGATTCTCAATATTGTTTGTTATATTTATTATTTGTTATTATTGTGTATAGTTGTATTTGGTTTAGTTCTGTCTTATTTAGACTAAAATGGGTGATGTAGGGATAAGTCCCGCCCCTTAGGGGGCGTGTTTGCCTCGGGCTAATGTTAGCCTATAAATTTGGCATGCATGCTCCCAGACACTGCTTCTGCTTTCCTGGTCTCCGTGGGAACTGTGGTTCTGTAAGTCTATTTCCCCATTAAAGCTGTATATATTTTGACAATCTGTCTGCATTCGTTTACGCCATTACATTTTGGCACCCACACGTGTGGACAACTGAATCCACTAAAATCCTGAAAAAAGCTTGGGAAAGAGTAAAGCATGTTTTCTTGGTCGCTGCAGTTTCTCGGGTCTGCTCTGCTTGCTAGAAGCAAGAAAGCACTCTCAACTAAGAGAGGCTTCCTGATTCAGCTTCAGCTGCAAAACCCTGCAGCTCTTAAGAGGTCCTGCCACGAAACATTTAAATGGTGTTGATAAAAGCCGACTGAATACTTGTTTGTTTTCAGAAGTAGCAGGAAAAAAAAAAACCTGTGTTGTTTTAAAACGCCGGCTTTCTGGGCTGTCATGCCAGGGCAAACTCTTGACTGTTTGAGGCAGGAGGGCCGGCTACAGAGAGAGGACTTGAGTATTGTCTATTGCAGCTCGCTTGCTGGCAGGGACCTCGAAATGCCATAGAGTTGTGGCTATAAACATGGCTACAGCCAGTACCTCAGCCATGAGGCTGTAACCTAAGGAATTGGCTGGATCCAGCCGTCAAAGCAACGGCTTTAGTCCTACTGATATTTCTTGGTAAATCAAAGACTCATGTGGTCAAAAAAGAGAAATATACAGTAAAAGAAAGATTTAAAGTCAAAGAAAATGTTTAAATGATTTACAGTGTGTTAAATATATATACAAGCTAAAAGTTCTTAAATGTAAAAAAAGGAAGAAAGAAAGTAGTTGAGTGTGGTAGTACACAACTTTAATCCCAACACTTGGGAGGCAGAGGGAGATTGACCTCTGTGACTTCAAGGTGTGGTAGCACACGCCTTTAATCCCAATGCCTAGAAGGCCGAGACAGATCTCTGTGAGTTCAAGGTGTAGTAGCATACACCTTGAATCCCAATGCCTGGGAGGCAGAGATGGGCGGATCTTTGAGAGTTCAAGGACAGCCTGGTCTACAGAGTTATTCCAGGACAAAGATACAGAGTATATAAAATAAAAAGTAAAAATAAACAAAATAGAGGTTAAAATAAAGCACACAAAGATGGAAAATACACAGAGAATTTTGATACTGTATGCTATTATGCTCTCTTTG
>NW_026068378.1:77037-114597 GCF_014885135.2 Alexandromys fortis | reverse complement strand
TTTTTTTTTTTTTTTTTGTGATGTTGAGGCTCAAACATAGGGCCTCATGAATACTTAACATTTGCTCTGCTGCTGAACTATACCTCCAGCATAGTCAGCAGAATTGTTTCAGAGTATACATTACGCAGGTATCATTTGTGTGCACACGTGTATACTTACAAAGGCATGTTGGCATGCTTCTGAACAGTTACTTTGTTTTAGTAGCATTTGTGACCATGCGAATCAAAATGCAGCACTGTAGTGACCACAGTTGCTTCCTGCCACCTCTTTGTAGTCATAACTGTGCCTCTCCATCAGAGCCAAGCCCTGACCCACTCAGCTGTTTTCTGTCTTCAGTGATTGTGTTGGAGTTAATGTTTAAAATACCATGTGAGGTTTAAATTAAGGCTAACTCTTGCTTGTGGATATCTAAATATTTAAGGACTGTTTACTGCAAGACTTTTATTCTCAATTTCTATAATTAGTCTGTTGAATTGCTTTTGCACTTTTGTCAGAAATCAAATGGATGCCTTAATATGGGTTTGTTTTTTATCAGCTGTGCAAATTAAATAAAGAGCTAAAAGTGGAATGTCGTGTTTATGCAAGTGCTGCATGAAGTTAATTGTTAGTGTTATTACAGTAAATGAATGAATGATGGCTTATTGCTATGCTAAGACTCAGAGTCAGGGCCTCATGTAGTCTACTGTTGCCCTATCCAATAACTTTATACTTTATTAAGCTTTTACTAGTGTATATTTGTGCCCATGTGAATGTATGACACAAGCTTGTGGGTGCCTGTAGAGGACAGAGAGGGCATTAGAGTCACAGGTGGTTGGTTGTAAGCTGCCTTACATCGGTGCTGGGAACTGAACTCTAGTCCTGGAACACCAGGAAGTGCAGTTTAACTGTTGCGCTTTTTTTTTTTTTTTTTTTTTTTTTTTTTTTTTTTTTTGTGGTTTTTTTTTTTTTTTTTATTTCTTGTTTGCTTAATTAATATTGTATCTTTCTGGACTCTTTGATGTAGTTAAGAATAATTAGTTATAGTTATAGTTTTCCTTAGTTATGATATAGCTTATTGTAATTTTTACTTGATAACTGTTTTGTTATATGTAATTTTGCTCCGTTAAAGTTAAAGCCTTCATTATTTTTATTTAAACAGAGAAAGAGGGAGTGATGTGGGAGTGTCATATATCAATCTGTTGATTTCATTGGTTAAGCAATAAAGAAACTCCTTGGCCCTGATAGGTTAAAACATAGGTGGGAGGAGTAAACAGGATATGATGCTAGGAGGAAGAGGAAGTGAGCTCAGACTCGACAGCTCTGCTCTCTGGAGCAGAGACACCAGGCTCTGTTCTCCCAAGCAACTCTGACCCAGGATGGACGTAAGCTAGAATCTTCCTGGTAAGTGCACCTTGGGGTGCTACAAACAATTATTAGCATTGGGCTAGTCCAGGTGCGAGAGTTTGCCAAGAAGAGGCTAGATAGAAATGGGCCAAGCAGTGCTTAAACGAATGTAGTTTTTGTGTTGTTATTTCAGGCATAAGCTAGCCAAGCGGCCGGGGTGCTGGGGATGCAGCTCCACCCCACATATTACTACAGGTTCCCAAAAAATCACACAGAGGTCCACATTAGTTATTGATTGGCCCATTAGCTCAGGCTTCTTATTAACTCTTATAACTTATACTATCCCATTATTCTTGTCTATGTTAGCCACATATCCCAGTGCCTTATTCAGTGAGGCAGTCATATTTGCTTCTTCTGGGGCTGGACCTGGACTGCAGAGGAATGAGCTTCCTTCTTCCCAGAATTCTCCTGTTCTCATTGACCAGCTTCTACTTCCTGTCTGGTTTCCCGCCAATACTTCCTTCTTGGCTACTGGCCAATCAGCATTTACTTAAAATTTAATTAACAGAATACAGACCATTGTCACACACCACTTCCACCTATTTTTTTTTTAAAAGACAAGAACTCTGAATCTAATATCCTTTGTTTAGCTTTTCTCCTTATCATTAGCCATAACAACTTGTAGGCAACATTATAAACAAAGGAAGATATCCATAGTCCATTATTTGAGAATGTGAGTGTAGTTTTCCATGCTACTCCTTACTGGTGGGAGCACTAATAATCTTATGGGGACCTAAAGAAAATTTAGAATTATGATCAATTCCTGACTAGAGAATCCTGTGAGGCTTAATCATCTCAGGCAGTAGTCTTGAATCTGTTCTGGATGTAGAACTCAGACATCTGGGCCATCTATTCCTACCAGAGATTTCTCAGGTGGTCTTTTTTGATCAAACATGATTTTTCTTAATTCAGAATAAATCCATATCATCTCATTTTCTGTGTAAATAAAAGTAAAACCTCTTCTCCAAAGTAACATATCTTGTGACTTCAATTTTGATGGTTGGTATTTTAAAAATACCTATATTGGATTAATTCAATGGCATTTATTAGCAAATATCTTTTAGAAGCTGTTGCTCCTTCCTCAGCATTCAAACAATTCAAAGACAACATAATAATATACAGTATCCAGAATCTTTACTTATTTTCCATCTTTATGTGGCTTTATTTTAACATCTATTTCTTTTATTTTTACTTTTATTTCTTTTTTTTCCTTTTGAGACAGGTTCTCTGAGTATCTTTGTCTGACCTGGAACTACCTCTGTAGATGAGGCTGTCCTTGAATTCACAGAGGTCTGTCTACCTCTTCCTCCCATGTGTTGGTATTAAAGGTGTGTGCCACCACACTCACCTATACTATTTCTTTTTCATTTTAAGGACTTTAACCTCTAGTCTGTGTATATTTTTAACATACTGTAAACCATTTAGAGGTTTTCTTAATCTTTGATTTTCTCTATACTTTATATCTCTCTTCTTCTGAACATATGAGTCTTTAATTTGATAAGCAATATGGTTAAGGATAAAGCCATTGCTTTGGTGGTTGGATCCGGCCCATTTCTTAACTTTCTGAGAGTCTAGCCACATAGAAGTGGTACCAGCTGTAGCCATGTTTATTGCCACAACTCTATGGTATTTCAAGGTCCCTGCCAGCAAGCAATCTGCATCAGTGTGCTCACAAACTACACCCAAATGCTCTGTAGCTGGACCTTCTGCCCAAAAGAGTTATTTTGCCCCTGTAGGACGGCCCAGAAAGCTGGCATTTTAAAATGGAATGTTTTTTTTTTCCTGTTACAGCTGAAAACCAAAAAGCTTGTGGTCAGCTTTTCATCAACACCATTTACGTCTTTTGTGGCAGGACCTTTTAAAAGAGCTGCAAAGTTTTGCAGCTAAACTGAGTCAGGAAACTTCTCTTAAATGAAATGCATTTGCCTCTAGCAAACAGAGCCCACCTGAGAAAATGCTACTAGCAATAAGCAGTGCTTAAATCTATTCTTTTCTTCTTGAATTAATTCCTGAGCTCCCTCAGGCTTTATGTGGATGTAGTTGCCCCATTTTAGGCACCATTTGTTGTCTGAGGTTTCTGTCCTGCCTGGTTCCCACAGTTGTTAAGTCCCAATGAAATTACACAGAGGTCTACATTAGCTATAAACTGATTAGCCCGTTAGTTCAGGCTTCTTATTAACTCTTATAATTTATACTAGCCCATTATTATTGTCAATGTTAGCCATGTAGCTCAGTACCTTATTTAGTGAGGTGTTGAAATATGAAGCGGCGGGGCTGCGTCCCCAACACCCCGGCCGCTTGGCTAGCTTATGCCCGAAATAACAACACACAAACTGTATTCATTTAAAGAACTGCTTGGCCCATGAACTCTAGCCCTTACAGGCTAATTCTCGCACCTGGACTAGCCCATTTCTAATAATGTTTGTAAGCACCCCAAGGTGCGCTTACCGGGAAGATTCTAGCCTAAGTCCATCGTGGGTTGGAGTTGCCTGGGAGAGCTGAGCATGGCGTCTCTGCTCCAGCAGAGCTGTCGGGTCTCTCCTGAAGCAGAGCAGAGTCTGACCTCACTTCCTCTTCCACCCAGAATTCTATTCTGTTTCCTCCTCCCATCTATGTTCCAGCCATGAGGCCAAGCAGCTGGTTTATTATAACTTAACCAATGAAATCAACAGATTGATATATGACACTCCCACATCAGTGAGGCAGTCACATCTTGTTTCTTCTGGGGCTGGGTCAGGACTGCAGAGGAATGGGCTTCCTTCTTCCCAGAATTCTCCTGTTCTCATTGACCAGCCTCTACTTCCTGTCTGGTTTTCCTGCTGATACTTTCTTCCTGGCTACTGGCCAATCAGCATTTATTTAAAATATAATTCACAGAATACAGACCATTGTCCCACACTAATAGAGGACAGTGTCTGTCATTTTTTATAAAACACTGTAACTGATTCCTTTTCTCCAACTCTACTTGATATCCACTATCTAACATTTCTTTGTACTATACTATCTTTACCTTTCAAAATTATAATGATCATTTCATTCTCTATACTTGTATGAGATGTACATACCTTTCAAAAGTGAAAGATAATATATAAAATATATGTACTTATCAACACTGGTACCTAAGGCTCAGGAATCATTAACAAAGATGGCTCATAAAAAAAAATAAGAGGGGTCATAAAGAGATTAAAACCAGAGTATCATGGAGTGGTGTTTGCTTTGTGTGTTGGCTAGTTTTATGTCCAATTGACACAAGCTTTAGCCATCTGAGTGAAGGGGACCAAAAATGAAACCATAAAATCAGGCTGTGGGCAATCCTGTGGATCATTTTCTTAAACAGTGGTTGGTTACTACTCATATGAGGAGTAATTAGTTGAATTATACCAGCTTTGTTTTCCTGGTGTCATTGATACCTCTGTGTCCTACAATCTTTCCTCCCTTTCTTCCACAGTATTCTCAGATCTTTTTCTAATATTTGACTATGGGTGTCTGCATCTCCTCCCATAGAGCCTCTCTGGTGACAATTGTGCTCTAATAGATGTGTAGAGCAGAATATCATTAGAAATCATTTCTTTGCCTTTTTTTTTTACCAGTGGTTTGGTTTTATCCTATGTTTCTAGCCTCTGGTACCTGGCCATTAACTGGCCACATCCAGAAATTTTGTGAAACTATTATTCTAGCACTTCTAGCATGCAGGACGAATTGTAGGTTGAAGATTTGGTGGCTTGATATATGCCTCAGTCCCACCAATGAAAGCCTTTCCCAGTTATAAAAGATGTCCTGTAGAGATTACATATTCCTGCAATACTTTTTTTTTCTGGGTTCACCCTCATAAATTATAGGGAATTTCTACTGCACTAATTTTCCTGAAATGACTCCCAGATTCTGACATCTCTCCCAGTAATCTGTCGGTAATCTCTTCCCTTCCACTATTTCTTTCCCTTTATTACTTGTTATGGTTAACATCTCTAATAACACATAAAATAAGAATGATGAGACTGGACATCACTATCTTGGAGATTTTGTGAGATGAAACTAATTTTACTCTATTCAGTATTAGATTTGCTAAGGATCATATATCGCCTTTTATATGTTTAGGTGTGTTCTTTGTTCTATAGATTATTAGTTGACAGTGTTATTTGCTGTTGAGTATAACTTTAAAAACTTTTTTTCTCTATGTACATTGAATTAATCTTTTTTTGTTGTTGATTTTTGTGCTTAAAGTAATAGACTCATTTTACCGAACTTTACATGTTGACTGATTGTTATATCCCTGGAAGAATTACATCACAGCCTAACTAAGCATTTTGTAGAATTGTTTTTCATTGGCTATTCTATTCATCTTGCTGTTATTTTTTAAACTTATTAATCTATTTTCATCAAAACTACTTTGTTATTTTGTTATAATTTTTAATACATTATCCATCTCTAATTTTATTTATCTAATCCCCATTTTTTTTAATCTAGCAGATGTTTTACAATTTGTCTCTTTAAAAAAATGTGATGGTGGTGCAAACATTTAAGCCGAGCACTCTGCAAGCAGAGGTAGGTTGTCCTTTGTGGGTTTGAGAGCAGCCTTGGCTACAGAGAAAGTTTATGGAAAGGCTACAAAGCGACACAGAGTAATCCTGCTCAAAAATAAAATAAAACAAACAAAAACACCCCAAATTTGTCAACTTACTCCTTAGTAATCATTCCATAATTGTGTCAATTTATTTTCTGAATGTGTTTTTTTTTCAAACTACTAATTTTGGTTCTAGATTATAGGCCCAAATACTTTTTAGAAATTTGATATAAATAATTAGGTTGTCTACTTGAAATATTTTTCAATGTGGCTATTTATTTTACTACAAACTTTACTTTTAGTACAAGTTCTGATCTATTGCATGGGCTTTAAGCTCTTGAACAAGTAAACTTCACCATATCTAATAAAATAAACCAAATATAGAAAAATTGGACATATTTCCCTTGATAGGTGGAATATGTATTTTACATAAATACAGAAAATCATATTAAAATTTAAAAACGGGATTTATAGCTAAATAGAAATTGGTCACACTATTGGAGTCATTATACAAATTGTATAATGATGCCAAGTGGAGTAAAGTAATGTTAGTAACGAAAAAATACAAATAAATATATGTAGCTCATCCAAGAAGGTAGAGAATATACATTAGCATGCAGCTCAGGTGAATTTCCATGAGTCCAACAACCAACAAAGTCACAACTCATGTGTAGTTAGGCCATAATGTTTTTCTGGGGAAAGAAGTGAGAAGGAGCCATGTCATCAGCAGTCCAGTGAAAGGAATAGAGCAGACTCATTTATTTAACAATGGGTAAAATCTTCTGTCTCTGCCCAGCACACAGGTGTTCCTATCTGTTGATATTTCATGGCCAACCCCCCACCCCCCACGGGCTGACATAATCAGGAACTATGACAATTCCTGGTCACCTCTCAATGGGAAGGGACAATCAGGACCTCTGACAGCACCATGCAGACTCCAAGTTGACTCTTATTGGCCTGGTATTCCTTAACTTCCTACATACCCACCCTTTTTTATTACATGGATGCTCAGTGGGTCCCAGAGTTCTTTGTTCCATCCTTGTTGATCCTGCCTCAGGAGAGTTCACCAACTTTACGGTGCCTACCTTAGGTTGGCCTGCCAACCAAGCTCTTGCCCATTATTGATTATTAGCTCTCAAAAAAAAACATTTATTCCTGGAAAACTGTCATGGTGTGGGAGAACAAGCAGCAGATAATCAACCTTCTATGAAGAATTGTGAAGATGCCTAAAAGCCATTAACACCTGAAGAGCCACCTTAGCTGTTGTTCACTGCTATCAGATATGCTGCAGGAGAGAGTTTAAGAAAATAAGGATTAACAATACTAAACTACCAATTAATGTATATGTAAGCATCCAGGAGGGATCAAATAGCCTTTTTATTATGTCAAACTTTAAAAAAAAATAACTGTCAAAGGCTGTAACTTCTGCTCTTAATAAATTTATTTTGGGGGGACAATGCTTCAGGAGAACTTATTATGAGCCATTGTGAGCCATGTTGCAATTACAATTGATCATCACAATTCAAATGTCAAACCACCCGAGAAATTATTTTCAGATGGAAGAATTCTGACTGGCAATGCCAGTAGGGCACTGACTCTGAAGATTGTTGCTTTCATCTGTAATTTTATTTCTGCAATAACAGCTATGTTATCTCCCTAATACCATGCATTTTCTTCTAAGGTATACAAGTAATCTCATGAATACATCTCAATTTATGGGCACACATATTTGTAGATGGTCAAAAGGATGAATTATCTCTATACTATGTTCTCCACATTACGGTGAGAAACTTAGAAGTCTGTTCTCTACCATTATCCTAACTGAGAGAGCAAGCTATCATACATGTGTCCTTCTGGACAGATCACAAATGGAATGTACACAGATTTTACTTAAGAAATTGCAGGTTTATGGCCTTGTAAGACCTAAGCCTTCAGAAGATTTATGATAAGTTAGGATGGTATTTCAGATGGCTGTCCTTGTTCTATCTTAGTCCTTCAAAAGGCCAATAGCACCTAACTGACTAACATTATCTTTATATTATTAATCACACTTAATGAATGAAAAATAATGCACATATTCTTTGCCTTTTCCTTAGATAACTCATTGGTTTGGATTTCTCCCTTTTTAAACTATGTGAGCCAGAGCTGTAGCTCTATTTAGCTACAAAGTAACCAATAAGTTTTGCTAGATTTCCTCAAAGAATGCCTGTGTGCTTTAGAATTTTCCTGTTTTTATTACTAACAAGCTGCTAATGGATATGTGTGTGTGTGTGTGTGTGTGTGTGTGTGTGTTTGCTGAGAAATTTGTAACAGCAGTAAAATAAAAATTCATAGAGATAAAAATGTATGAAAAATAGATTGAGAAGAAATAAGAAGTAAAAGAAAGAAGAAAGAATGAAGAATAATTATGACAGGAATGAATTGGAACAGAGTATTGTAAAAGAGAATTGGGATTTGAATTGCAACAGAAAATTAGAGAAAAGAAACTAAACAATTGGGACAAAAAATATGGTACAGGCAGTAAAATAAAAAGGGAAAAAAATGAAACGAACAGAAATAGAAAGAACACATGATAGAAGATTCTTTTCATATAGCCATCAGGCTTTAGTTCAAACACTTATTGTGGCTTCACTTTTGAACCCCCGAGTCAAGATCTTCAAGATTGGCCTTTAAAGGTATTCAATATTAATGAGAGCAACAAAGAGGAGCATATACACTATGCATCCTGGGTTATTTTCTTATTGATGGAATCAGGCTGATCCATGGCTTGGTGTACATTTCTTACCAAGATCCATATTGGTGTCAAGGCAGTCTGATGAAAAACACAAGCATCCCCTCTTCCATTTGTTAGTGGGAAGGCTGGTCCTGCCATTGGATGGAGATAGGATTTCTCTATCTTACCAGAGGCAGGGTTATCTTTCTTGTCAATGCTTATAATGTGCACTGACCCCCTTGTTATCAAAATTGAGAAATTCCATATGGAAAAGAACCTCTGATAACACCAGATGAGGATCTCTCCTAGCCTCTGGCAAGATAGTCATGGCCAAGAGCTCCTTTAAAAATCATTACAGGAACCATTGCTCTGAGGAGTTTGCAGAGGGCTCCACAGCCTAACAATAGTTTTATTGGCAGAGCCTACCCCACACCCAATTATCTGTTAATAGAGAGCTATCTGTTAGCTGAACCCGCCCCACACACCAATTATCTAGAGAACTAGGAGTGTCCACTTGTGACTTCCTGACCGAGGAATCATGACCTGACAGATTGTAACCTCCTGGCCAATGACCTCATGACTGGCTGGAACCACCACTGCAAGATTCCTTCCTGCCCATGCCCCTGCCCCCCAAATTCCTTATCCAGGGGCTATATAAGCTGTAACCATGACTCAAATAAATGGAGGCTCTGACAAACCTAGCATAGCCTTCTTCCTCTCTCCCGCCCATGTCTTTTAGATAGCGCCTCTCCGGGACCCTGGAATTACTGACCTGCCAGGCGGCTTACAACCCTAGACTGAGTGACCCGCCAAGGCGGGCTACAGTGGCACCTGAACCAGTGACTCGAAGCACGGCTAACTACCAGACGAGGACACGCAGTCCCAGGACGACAACAAGGAGGAAAAAGAAGGTTCTGCGGCTGTAGAACTTGGACAGATCTGCAGGATGAGGTAGGCACAGGATCACGGTTGTCCAATAAGACATGGGACAATCACTTTCTAAGGAAGAGAAATTCATACAGGAATTTAAGCAGTCACTCAGGGTGAGAGGAGTAAGAGTCAAAAATAGAGATTTATGTGTTTGCTTGATGTGTTTGCTTGCGGACTCAAAAGGGAGTCCCTCGAGATGTGAGAAGTAAGGGTACAATCCACACAGCTATGCCTGCCAAGCAGGTTGGCTGCTAGGGCTAGAGAGCCTATGTCTTAATCTCCTGCCATATGGAGCAAAAGCTGCCAGCCAGGTTTGCTATAAGTAAATAAGTAAATCTAGACTCAAAAAGTTACGGCTTCAGGACAGTAAAAGGAGATTAAATATGCTTCTTTTCCATTTTAAAATTTTGCTTCTTGGTCAAAAATCTTTAGTTTGTAGGCATATAAATTTATATCCAAGGTAGATTAATTTCAGTACTGTGGTTCTGTAGAAAAGTTTTAAAATCAAAGATTGTAATGCATTCAGAGGATTTTAAAATTGTTTAGGCTAGCCTGAATATTTATTTCTTTATATAAAGTTGAGGATTGTTCTTTTGAGTTCTGTGAAAAGTTTTGCTATAATTTTTAATGAGCATTTACATTAAATCTGTAACTGAGATCTGTGAGGAATGTTGCTATAATTTTTAATGGACATTTACACTGAATCTGTAGATTGCTTTCAGTGAAATTGTCATTTTTGCTGTGTTTCTTCTACTTTCCTGAGAAAATAGGAGATCTTTTTATTTTCTAATGTCTTAATTTTTTTCTTAAAAGAGTTAAAGTTCTTATCATACAAGTTTTTTTCATTTGTATGGCCCACTCTTGGATGGAAGTCATATTGTCTCAGCTTGTGTTCCTTTCCTGCTGCCAGGTGTTGCTTCAGGGTGGACTGCTGAGATTCAGGCCTCTCACTAAATTTATCAAGGGCCAGAGTTATACTCTAACAAATGATAATGGTTAAATATAAAAAAATAATAATAAAATTTCTGCCTTCACAGGCAGAGATGACAGAACTCAAACTTCTGTCCTGCTTGCTTAGAGTTACTCCAAGATATTTTGTGGTATCCATGGATATTTAAAAGGATGATGTCTCATTTATCCTAGGTGTAAAAGAGATACCTTTGGTTTATTTTCAGATTCTGGCTATGATAAAGTAGTTCTGCTATGGTCATAGCTGAGCACATGTCCTTGTGGTTTGGTCAAACAACTTTTGTATTTAGGCCCAAAAGGAGTATTGCTAAAGTTCTAAGGTAGGCATTTGCCTAATTAAAAAAAAATAGCCATAATGGGGGGCCCCCAGTACTGGGGAGACTCTCACTTGGGTCTTGGGAGGGTGCGGCCCCCCATGGCTCGCCAAAGTCTGTCCTTGCTGAGGTCACACACTTGGCTTTGGTTGGTGGGGGAGGAGTTCGACCCTGAGTGACCTGGAGAAAGAATTTTTGAGGAAAGAGGCCACAGCCCAGTGGTCCAGGAGGGTCATAAATTCCAAAAATCCAGTAATGGTCGCAGGGGACAACTCCCTGCCTCTCAGGACCACTCCCAGGGTCATAATTGGCTGGTTCCTAAAAACAGTACTGTGATAATTGCAGCTGGAAAACCTTTTTTTCAAGATTACACTCGAAATTTGTCATCAGCTAGTTCCTGATGCAGGGTCACTGAAAGGCGTGGTCCTAGATTTTTGATTCTTCTCTTTCTGCTGGGGGAGTTGGATTTATCCAGGTTTTTCAATACTATGTGTGATCCAATGGTGACTGCCAGTTTACACTTCCAGCACCAGTATGCACTTCCAGCAATGGAGTGTTTTTTTTTTTTTCCTCACATTTTCTTAAGCATAAGTTGTTAGTAATAATTTTTGATCTTGGTCATTTTTATAAGGATAAAATAAAATCTTAGAGTTTTGATTTTCATTTCTCTGATGGCTAAAGGATGTTATGTTTGAACATTTTTTATGTGTCTCTCAGTCATTTTTAAGTTCATCTGTTGAGAGTTTTCAGTTTAGGTCTGTAACAAATATTTTTATTGGATTAATTTTATAATAACTAATTTCCTGAGTTCTTCATATATTTGTGGAATGGGTTTATGATAAGTAAGGATCTTTTCCCACTCTATAGTCTTGTTATACAAAAGGTTCTCAATTCAGGAGATATAATTTATGGTTTCTCCCAATGTTTGTGCCACTGAGGCTGTGTTTGAGATGTGCCAAAATGTACTTCTAAATTTTTTTTCTCTGTGAGGTTCAATATAATTTTTATATGCTGAGGCCTTTGACTCATTTAAACCTAAGTTTTGTACATGGAGATGGATATGGGTCTATTTTTATTCTTCTACATGTTGGTGTTTAATGAGGCCAAAATCATTAGCTAAAATGCTTCCTTTTTCAATTTTTCTATCTGTGAGGCAGACTTGCAACTTAAGAGGAGGATAGCTTATAAACTTTTAATTAGATATTCAATGGTTAAAGCCCTAGTTATAATATTCTTATGGGATATATTGAGCCAGTAGGTAAAATTCTTACAAAAAACAATTTCCAATAGAGAGCTTAAAAAAGCTGTCTAACAGGTACTCAAACAGGTAAAATATAAATCAACAGGTAAAGTATACAATAATATATAAGTACAACATATCAATTATAATTCAGCTATGGCGTGTGTATATTAAATGTAAAACTTATTCTACAACAGTTTTATAAAAAATGTTGTTTATGGCTAAACCTTCCTAGTTTTGCCAGTTAAGATATTAAACTCTTAACTTAAAACAGTAGCCTGTCTGGTACAAAAGGACAGGATAACATCTGAAAGATGGTTTGACATAATATTGACTATGATCAATGATTTTTATACTAAACAATAGATTCATTGATAACTTTAAGATTGATTCCTGTACAATTGTGTTTGCTCAATTCAAAGGCCAGAACAATAATCTTTCCCAGATGATCATTGCTATAATTCGCACACCTGTATTTTGCTAATGTTATAGCTAAAAATCCCTTAAAGGATTTTTTTTTTTTTGGTTTTTCGAGACAGGGTTTCTCTGTGGCTTTGGAGCCTGTCCTGGAACTAGCTCTTGTAGACCAGGCTGGTCTCGAACTCACAGAGATCTGCCTGCCTCTGCCTCCCAAGTGCTGGAATTAAAGGCGTGCGCCATCACCGCCCGGCTAAGGATTTTATGCTAAATTTTACAAATGGCTCTTCCAATGGAAGAACTGCATATATGGACAATAATAAAAAAAAATTATGGAGCTTAACAAGGCTCCTTGAAAGCAACTTATAAATGTTGCAAACAGATCCTAATACAAACGAATCTAACATGACAACACCAAGCAGACCTTTACTAAGGCAAGGTAGAAAAAGCCCTTGCAATACATTATGAAAAAAACCTGACATATATCTATATATCTGTATCTCTATCTGTATCTCTATCTGTATCTGTATCTCTATCTCTATATATTAGGGGTCGAGGGTATGTTTATGCTTTTTTTTTCAAAAAAATAAAATAAAAGCTGGACCTGATGTCATGGCTGTAGATACCCCACAGAGGAGTTCCAGATGCGATTGGGAAGAGGTCCTTGGTCCGGCCTTCCCTGTCCGCAAGGAAAGGAGTGCCTGGTAACAGGACCTGCTAAGCCACTCTACAGGGTGTCATTCTGCCCAAACAAAGGGCTGAGATAATTGCTAAGGTGTGCTTCAGGTAGCTGAATCCAGTTCACCTCATCCAGGAATCCCACCTGCCCTGAAGCACAGATGCTGAGCTGCTTCTACAGTTTAAATTCTGTTTGCTTTGGAGCTAAGGTGCAGACTAAGCATCTGACTATTTTAATCTTTGGCACACAAAACTCATTTTGATTAAAATATTAACCCCTCTTCACTTAAGAAGGGGGAAGTTTGGGGTTCTAACTATTGCTCAGAGACTGGAACTGGTGGTGTTTAATAACAACAATGTCTGTCATTGTA
This sequence comes from Alexandromys fortis, assembly GCF_014885135.2. NCBI lineage: Eukaryota > Metazoa > Chordata > Mammalia > Rodentia > Cricetidae > Alexandromys > Alexandromys fortis. Next base: position 101,021 of record NW_026068378.1, on the reverse strand, counting down.
CTCTTACTGGAATTGACCTAATGATATTTGTAACTGCTTATAGATGTTGGGAAAAGTTTGACACATGCTGTAAAGTGTTTGGCTTTAATGCATATGTTATTTTTTTTAGATTTTGATCTCTTTACACTGCCCTAATGTTTGGCAGACAGCACTCGTAATCTTATGGTGGAGTAGGCATTTAGGAAGGAGGGTATACCTTAGGCCAGACTAAAAGGTGAATACTGGGTTTGAAAAATGCCATTTCTTCTTGTCTGGAGATGGAGTTATTGGTGTCCAAATTATATCTTCACTCAACCTATATGTAATATCTTTTATTTGAGGAGCGCCTCACAGTCTTTTCCTTAATGATTGACGCAGAGGCCCAACGACGTGAGATATTGTGGAGTCCTCACCTGAACAGCACATCATACAGAGGCTGTACAGGCCGGCTCAACATGGCATGATGCCAGGACAAGGATAGCCCTCCACATAGCCTAAGACAGGGAACCCTGCGGTCACAGATCTGCTTATTTGAGAACCTCCAAGGAACTATGCTGCTCATAAGGCACCCCTCTGTTCCCAGGAGAGGTAAATTGCTTCACCACTCGAGAGAAGGGTCCCCCCTTGTCCTAATCCCTTCTCCTTTAGATGTGACACCATGGTTGGACTCTGAAATGGTGCCCTCCACTTGATAGATGCCTGCCTTTATAAAAGGAAGGGGGACGTCAGGAGCCATTTCCCCCCAAAAATCATTACGGGAACCATCGCCCTGAGGAGTTTGCAGAGGGCTCCACACCCTAACAATTGTTTTATTAGCAGAGCCTACCTCACACCCAATTATCTGTTAATACAGAGCTATCTGTTAGTGGAACCTGCCCCATACTCCAATTATCTAGAGAACTAGGAGTGTCAACTTGTTACTTCCTGACCGAGTAATTGTGACCTGACCGATTGTAACCTCCTGGCCAATGACCTCACGACCAGCTGGAACCACTGCTGCAAGATTCCTTCCTGCCCATGCCCCTGCCCCCCAAATTCCTCATCCAGGGGCTATATAAGCTGTAACCATGACTCAAATAAACAGAGGCTCTGACAAACCTAGCATGGCCTTCTTCCTCCCTCCCGCCCATGTCTTTCAGATAGTGCCTCTCCAGGACCCTGGAATTACTGACCTTCCAGGTGGGTCACAACCCTAGACTGAGTGACCCGCCAAAGCAGTTTACACTTTTCATATAGACATCAGCCTTTAGTTCACACACTTATTGTGGCTTCACTTTTGAACCCCCGAGTCAAGATCTTCAAGATTGGCCTTTAAAGGTATTCAATATTAATGAGAGCAACAAAGAGGAGCATATACATTATGCATCCTGGGTTATTTCCTTCTTGATTGAATCAGGCTGATCCATGGCTTGGTGTACATTTCTTACCAAGATCCATATTGGTGTCAAGGCAGTCTGATGAAAAACACAAGCATCCCCTCTTCCATTTGTTAGTGGGAAGGTTGGTCCTGCCATTGGATGGAGATAGGATTTCTCTATCTTACCAGAGGCAGGGTTGTCTTCCTTGGCACAGATTCTCAATGCTTATAATGTGCACTGACCCCCTTGTTATCAAAATTGAGAAATTTCATATGGAAAAGAACCTCTGATAACACCAGATGAGGATCTCTCCTAGCCTCTGGCAAGATAGTCATGGCCAAGAGCTCCTTAAGAGCTCTGTTGGTCTTCTCCACAAAAGCTTGTCCCTGTGTACTGCAAGGGATGTCAGTAGTATGGAAAATCTTCCAGGACCCCAGAAAGTCATTGAGTTGTTGAAAGGAAAAGGCATGGCCTTTATCAGTCCTAAGGTACCACCATAACTACCATTGCTGCTTTAAGGGCCTTGATAGCATTGACAGCTTCTAAATAGAAAGGGCAAGGGCAAAAACAAAGTAAGGTATCTATTATAACTTGTACATATTCAAGTTTGCAAAAGGAGGCATAGTGGATATATGCTGGAAGAAGTTGTAGTGTACGCTGAGGAGCCACATGGCAAGGGACTATTATTCTCACCTTTATGTGTGGCCATAAAAATGGATTTAAACTAGAAGAAACACAATCAGAACCAGAGGTGTCAAGGAAGAGTTGGCAGTTGGGCTCTGCATCCAGAACAGCATGCTGGGCTTTGGGGTTTGGAGGCTGGGTTGTAACAGATGCTTCAGCCTGAGGGACTCCAGGTGATTATGGTATAAAGGATTGGTGTTGCAGATGAAGCAGGAGTCAGACCCAGGAATGCAGCTGTATGTTTTTAGTCTGACAGGTGCTAGCCAATGGTCATGTCAGCAATTCTAATATCCACAGACATCATCACACCTATACTGATTTCTCCTGGATTAGCCCCTTTGCTGACCATCTCAAAAACCTTTTTGGCAATAGAACATACCAGAACAGTAGCAATGGTAGTGCCATTCCTGGCATCTTCACTTGAGTTATTGGCAACAACTTGAAGAAGTTTAGACCTGATAGTTTTAAATTTATCCTTTAAATCATTTGCTTTTGCAACACTAACCCCATCTTTTGATACTTTGGGACTTCCCCAACTCTGTTCAATAATTAATGTTCTCCCCTTTAGCCACATTGGTGGGCAGGGCTTGCCTAGGTATCTGCCATTGTGTAGGAGCTCAGTGGGGTCCAATACTCCAAGCATGTTGTTGAATCATAGAGATTGCAATGAAAGAAAGGGACTCTGACTAGATGAGCTCAAAACCTATACTAGAATTCCCTGTCCCATATGCCAGATGTAGCTGGGTCCTAACATCTTCCTGGGGGAGAGGGTGAGAAGTCACAATGTCAATGGATACAGATACCAGGAGTTTAGTTAAAGATATACAGTAAACTTATTTATTCAACAATGGGGAATACATTATATATCCTCCTAGCCCCCAGATGTTTTGATCCATTGACATAGCCTAGATGTCCCTCATTGGTTAGGCATTATCATGACCCTTGACAGAGCCTATTTCTAGACACTCAAACAGCATTGGGTGGTCACACCTCATTGGCTAGGCATGAGCACGACCTCTGACAGCACTAGGCAGACTCCAGGTTGACTCCTCTTGGTATGGTAGCCCTTAACATCCTACAACCATGGTTTGAAGAAACCCAATCATGTGATAGTTTGAAAAAGTTGCTAGACAGGAGGTATAGAGCCTAATGTCTTCTTTCATGACTTTAGGTCTGATTTTGAGATAATAGTTCTTATTCCTCCTTTTTGGAATAGTAATAAATACTGGAAGTAGATGAGTTGTCTCAAATCTTAAAATTCATTGCCACGTAGAATTTACCTTGACTCTCATATGATGTAACTTGGGATTTTAAGTAAAACAAGACCATTAATAATGTATTGAACTATAGGAGACTAATGGGAATTATATTTGGGATAATTATACATTTGGAGTACAGGAATGGAACATAATGGGTTGGATATGGCTTGTTATTTAAATGACCACAGTTTCAAGATTTGATTGCAAGCAGTAGAAACGTGATATATTGCAGGAATTTTAGATATAGGTCCTATCGTTAGGTTCTTGAGTAATTTCACACACCATTATGATTAAGAAATCATTTATTTCTTCTATTTGATTCCATTGGTTGACTTCTCTGTTTTTATGCCAATATCAAGTTGTTTTCAATACTGTAGCTCTGTAATAGAGTTTGAAGTCAGGGATGGTAATGCCTCCAGACGTTCCTTTATTGTATAAGATTACTTTGGCTATCCTGGGTTTTTTGTTTTTCCATATAAAGTTGATTATTGTCCTCTCAAGATCTGTGAGGAATTTTGATGGGACCTTGATGTGGATTGCATTGAATCTATAAAGTGCCCTTAGTAGAATTGCCATTTTTACTATGTTGATCCTCCCAATCCAAGAGAAAGGGAGATCCTTCCATTTTCTGGTATCCTCCTCAATTTCTTTTTTCAAAGACTTAAAGTTCTTGTCAAATAGATCTTTCACTTCCTTGGTTAGAGTTACCCCAAGATATTTATGCTATTTGTGGCTATTATGAAAGGTGATGCTTTTCTGAATTCCCTCTCTACATCCTTATCCTTTGTGTATAGGAGGGCAACTGATTTTTTGGAGTTGATCTTGTATCCTGCCACACTACTAAAGGTGTTTATCAGCTGTAGGAGTTTTTTGGTGGAGTTTTGGGGGTCGCTTATGTATACTATCATATCATCTGCAAATAGCGAAAGTTCAACTTCTTCCTTTCCAATTTGAATCCCCTTGATCCCTTTATGTTGTCTTATTGCTATTGCTAGAACTTCAAGCACTATATTGAAGAGGTATGGAGAGAGTAGACAACCTTTTTGTGTTCCTGATTTTAATTGAATGGCTACAATTACTACATTAGTAAACCAGCATGAGCTCTAACAAAAACTTAAATATTTGCCCTTATGCCCAAAGATGAGTTTTATCTTCTGCTTTCATCAAGGAAACTTCTCTTTGAAACAGAACCACTACAGAAAACCACAACCAATCAAAATGCAGAGTTATAGAGCCTAGTTCAAATGGTTAAATCTAATACACATTCCCACACATATGGCTCAGAGAACATTGTACAAAATGCAATGAAAATATTCTAACAGCTAGAGAATCAGAGAATGTGTTGTGTCACTGTGTATCCTAGTAATGTCAGAGGCTGTACTAATAAAGTCTCACCAACATGAGTACCCAAAAATGAGCTGAACAATGATGATATTAATAGATATACCAAAGTGAATGGGGAAAAGCCCTCAATATCTCCACAAGATACAAAGAGCTAAAGGCAGCTAAGGAAATGTTATATCAGTAGAAACAATATTCCCCATAGAAGAGCACATCATTTGGTTGTGCACTTTTAAATGATCAGTTCAGTAAGAACACATATGATTAACCTTCTACACACTGAGCAGATTATATGTATAAAAATGTTAAGGAAAAAGAGTGTAGTAGGAACGGCAGGCCGCTTCCTGCCTCCCAGCTCCCAGCCAATGGCTAGCTTTACCCGAAGTAATTACATGGAAACTGTATTCTTTTAAACACTGCCTGGCCCACTAGTTCTGGCCTCTTATTGGCTAACTCATATCTTGATTAACCTATTACTATTAATGTGTGTAGGACCACAAGGTGGTGTCTTACTGGGAAGATTTTTAACCTATGCCCATCTCGGAGTGGAGGGCTATGGCATCTGCTTCACTTCCCTTCTTCCCAGCATTCTGTTCTGTCTACTTCACCCACCTATGTTTTGACCTATCAGGTCAAGCAGTTTCTTTATTAATTAACCAATGAAACAACAGATAGAAGACCCACCTACATCATTTCCCCCTTTTATGTTTAAACAAAAAGAAAGGCTTTCACTTAACATAGTTAAATTACATATAACAAAATAGTTATCAAGCAATAATTACAGTTACAATATTTCTATCTATCTTATCTTTTATAATAACAAAGGAAAACGATAACTAACCATTCTTCAATTCCATCAAAGACTCCAGAAGGATAAAATATTACCTAAGCAAACAAGAAATAAGCAACTTCCAAATTCTAGAAATGACAGAGACATCTCGCTGCCTGGACAGTCACCCAAAGTTATTTTGTACCATTGGGGCATCATCCATCTTTGGCCTTCAGGGCCATAGTATCTAGAGGACATTTCCATGAAGCAGGAAATTTCAAAGACAGTTCAGTCACTATCTGCTGTGTCCTGCAGAATGTCTCACAGATTCTTTCATGAGTCAGGAACCCCAAAGAATTACCTTTCCTTTAGGCAAGTTCAGCAGTCCTCTCTCTGTGGGTTCTTTGTGTCCAGTTTATGCAACAGTCCAGGCAAGAGCAGTTTCTTTCCCAAATGGCTAACCAACTCCTTAAATAGCCTCTTCAATGTCCATCTTCCTCTTGAAGTAGCTTAGTGCTGCTAGGAGCAGACATGTCTCATTGTCATGAAAATCCCTAAGTTATTAAAACATTAAATGCCATTATCTGCAGTCTTTGAAAGATATGAAGAATGCCTGTCTGAAATATATCTATGCATATCTAGAAAATCTAACTAACATGACTACAAGCTTGACTATTATTGATGATTATCCATTAACAACCTATATTGCCTATTTATAAATCACAATTTTAAATGAACTACACAATCACAATACCTTAATAAAGGTCAGAAATACATATACATAAAACAAAATTGATCTTAAAATCCATACCAATGTAAATTATTCATATCTATATCATATCCCCCTTTAAATGTAGAAGAACATTTATAAACAATATTTGGGAATATGGGCACAGTTTTTTTCTCTCCAAACTGCTTCCTGCTGGATGAGGGTACTGTTATTTAGCTCTTTCATGGTATAACCCGTCTGCTAGGTTCATCTCAGTTTGCAGTTGAACAAAGTAATTTTTTGAGGGTGGTCACAGTAACCTTTCAGGAAGGCATGGTCGATCATACCATATTGTGATAGACGGAATCCATAGGGTCTCATCCTCTGTGAAAACAAAAGAAGACCTCTCCAAAGCACCATATCCTTAGACCCAAATTCTGAAATCATAATACCCTTATGATATCCATTCTGGTTTAGCTTGACAGCCCTTACAATGAAATGTCTCTTTGTACTTAGCTCCTTCACAGTCAAAAATTTTAAAGAAAACACAATGTACATAATCCAGACTCTCTGTGAATTTTCCATTTTTATATGGCTTATTTTTATTCTATCACTTTACTTTATTGTGTCTTTTAAAAGACTTTACCTTTTTTAAGGCATTAACTTTATTCTCTATATTCTTTTTCTTCTCTCTCCCAAGCCTACATACATTCACCCAACACTGTGACACATTTACAGGTCTTTTATGTCTGAATCTGTCCTATTGTGAATCTGTAATTTTTTTTTTTTTATTATCCAGGAGCAGTTCTTAAAATGCTACGCACTTCATAAAAACTTAAGTTGTGCCATGTAGAGGTAATATGGTACCGTCTAAATCCAGGTTGCGCTGTTATTAGGATAATTACAATAGTTCCTGCCTGAGACCAGCACAGTTCAGCATGGCAGAGCTGGGCCACTCCTGCCTCAGAGCCATTTGGTGCCCCTGAGCCAAGCACAGTTATAGGCATACAGCAGTCCACATTGCCATCAAGCAAGCTGTAGCACTTTATTCCAAATGCTCCATTCAAAAGCTCTGTCTTCTGCAGGAGCCAGACAAAGACTGCAATGGCAGCACAGACCAGGAAGCGGCATTTTAAAACCGCAGCTTTTTTTTCCTGTTGTGGCTGATGAGTCAGGGAAATTTCTCTACAGCATGCCCTAGCAAACAGCAAACAGCTGTGTTAAACTCTGTTTTTTTTTCTATTTAAAATTAAGCTATCTCAGGTTTTTAGTGATTTAAGTGGATTTAATTGGCCATGTTTGGCACCACTCTGTAGTATGAGCAGCAGGCCACTTCCCACCTCTTAGCTCCCTTCCACTGGCCAGCTTTACCCGAAATAATTACACAGAAACTGTATTCTTTTAAACACTGCCTGGCCCACTAGTTCCAGCCTGCTATTGGCTAACTCTCATAACTTGATTAACCCATTTCTATTAATGTGTGTAGCACCTCGAGGTGGTATCTTACTGGGAAGATTCTTAACCTGTGTCTATCTTGGAGAGGAGAGCTATTGTATCTGCTTCACTTCCCTTTTTCCCAGCATTTTGTTCTGTATACTCCACCCACCTATGTTTTGACCTATCAGACAAAGCAGTCTCTTTATTAATTAACCAATGAAACAACAGATAGATAGAAGACCCACCTACATTAAAAGAGGCCATAAATTTTAGAGAGAGAAAAGGGATGATATATGGGAGATTTTTGGAATGAGAAAGGGGAAAACAGAGATATTTTAACTATATTACAATCTCAAAACTAATAAAACTAAACAATTATAAATATATAAGTATCAAACACAGACACACCAAACTTCATAAAAGTCTACTATGACATATATACTGCATACTACTACACGTAGAACATATCCACCTCTACAAAGTGATTTTAAATTACTTCACTATTCCACTTTCATCAAAGGTAGGCCATTCCCATAAAAAGTAAACCAAGAAAATATAAAGGTAAACAATATTATTGTTCAGGTAGATTGAACAATTTTCTTCAGAGCAGTCTACTCAAACATTAAAGAATACATATCCTTTCCAGCAGTCCTTGGAACTTTTTGTTGAATTTAGTTTATGTTAGATGATAAAACAAGTCTTAAGAAATTTAAAAAAAAAATGAAATAGCATATTGGATTCTACTGTAGCCTCATTTTAACTAAATTCTTCATAATTATACTATGTAAGTTGTAACACTGGAGTAAGAAAATATGTTTTAGTATTTACTACTCTTATGAAAGGTTTTTTTATTTAATTTTTTTCACTGAAGGTCAGTGGGTACATTTGCTAGGCTGATATAATGCTACTTGAAAAGATGTGTATCTATTTAGCAAATTTTTTTTTAGGAATATGAGAACCTGGTGCTTCTTAGAATCCCATTTGTTAGAAGTCTCTCAAATAATAAAAGTATTATATTAAAAAGAAGATCATTGTAGAAAGATAAGACTACATAAATGAAGGCATAAGTCACAAACAATGCCACACCAGTTTGGAATTATGATTAATAGGGTGGTATTTATTTAAAGAGGAAAAAAAACCTTACAGATCCCCGTCCCAGACAACAGCCCTCTCTGCGCAACCAGGAAGGGAGTCTAGTCGTCACCGGTGGAGCAGGAAGTGAAGAGAGCGAGTGGAGGGAAGTAGCCACTTTTTTAAAGGGAAAGAGACCACGCCCCTATGGGCTGGTATCTCAGCAGCTATTGGTTAGAGAAGCGGAGGGACCTCCCGCGACACATAAATACTGGCATAAGTAGAATATAAAAGACAAAATGAGAAACATTTTTTGAAAGGTATGCATTTAGTTAAAACAACATAAATATGAAGTGTTGAATGCTATAGAACATAAAATAGGAAAGATAACAATAGTTCATTGAAAATTAATATCCAAACAGATAATCCATGTGCTTTAAGAATATTATTCTATTATCAGGCTATAAGGTGAAATGATGAAGACTAAAGACAATAAAGAAGCTCAGACTATTCATTATATACTTTTAATTGTAAGACATTTGATGTCATTGACTATGTCTTATGATATGATTTTCATTTCTTTCTATGGACTTACTTTGCTACATGGATGCACATGTTCTGCAAAATGTCAATGCATATAGGTTTCAGTGGTTGGTATAGCTAAGTGTTTTTTGGCATCATTATAACAGTATTCTGTGAAATTCTGCACTCTTTAGTAACCTTGTTCTATCTTTCTATAGATGCCTATTCCCAAATAAGTATTTGTTTGAATCCACTGCCATTTTTCCAGACATTAAATTTAATATCATCTGTGTCTGGTGACTTATTATTCACCTTTATAATTTCCTTTTTTTTTACATTTTATTCACTTTTTTTTGCTTTTATTGTGCTCACAGGAAATTAGAACAACTTAAGCAGGAGTTGAATAGCAGTGTCTGTAAGGAAAGTTACATGACAGCTCTATGCCAAATTGGTAACGTTCCTCCAGTATTGACAAAACATGATAGACGAGATGCTACACAAAATCATTGCATCTGAACATCTGTTTTTCTTTTATTCTCAAAGACAACTGGAAAAGAAAGCATTGTCTGCTGTAATCAAAAACATACCACAGTATAAACAGTAACCACTCCCCTTATCACAGTTTGGTTGAGTTTCAAATTTGTGTTTAAAAGGTTCAAGATAACTGAAGTTTTACAAAAATGGGCAGGACAGATAGTTGCAAACTTCATGTGCTTCTGAAGAATATCAAGATTTGTTTTAATACAATAGTCACAGTTAAAAACACCCTGCTGGTAATATATAATTATACTTTATTAAGGTCATAATAAACAATAAAGCCTATACAACTTGGATTTCTACATAATCACTGACTGGTACAGCTAACATGAGATAAGCAAGAAGTTCTTATCTTTTAGATAGGAAATGAAGTGATAGGGGCCACTATGGGAAACTGAAGCAGTGTACAACATTGCCAAGATAATATGCCACTAGAAATGATGGTGTAAAGGCTTAGGGTTTTTGTTTTTGTTTTGTTTTTTTTTTTTAAGAAACATTATTATGATGTATTTTGTGAGGCAGGTTTACAACATTACAAGTTTTGAATAAGAATGACAGAGAAAAAAATAAAAACACCAATACCCAGAATTAAAAAAAAAAGATCATAGTCTTAGAATATCTGTTTTTTTTTTAAAGTTAACTTCACCTTATGTTTAAAATGATGAAGATAGTGAAAACTAAAAAAAAAAAAAAACAAAAACAATAGAAATATAATAATAGCATCAGTAAAATAAAATAAAAACCCAGAGTGACAGGCTCTAAAACTATTTGCTAAAACTCAAAATAGCTAAGATGAAATTAGAATTCTCTACTAAAAAAACTGAGAGTGATTTTTGTTCACGAAACAGAGATAATCTACAACATTCAAATTCTGTCAAGCAAATTTCTTGAATACCTTACCTCACTCTCTTTGTGACTGTCATTTTTCATTTCCAAAACTAATTCTAATGCAAACTTGTTAGCTTAACTTTAACTGAAACAGTCATATCTTAGCCAAGCTGTTAAGATTATTATTATTCCTTGCTCTTGTTAACTTATTATGCACTGATTAACAAAATGAGTAAAATTATAATACTGTGTATGTTGCTAGAGATTGTTAATAATAGAAGACTTAGATGGCAAAATACATATTTAGTATTTGTTGGGAAATATTATTTTCAGATGTGTGACTTTTGGTTTTGATTCATTTGTTAAGCTCTATGAAGCTGTGATTATTTACCTGTCTAAAACACAGGATATTTCTTTTTTGTTTGTTTGTTTGTTTTCCTATTTTTTTCTAGGCGGGTTTCTCTGTAGCTTTGGAACCTGTCCTGGAACTAGCTCTTGTAGACCACGCTGGTTTCAAACTCATAGAGTTCCACCTGCCTCTGCCTCCCAAGTGCTGGGATTAAAGGCATGTACCACCACTGCCTGTCTCAAACACAGGACATTTCTAATAAAGAGTTGAATTGCCAATAGCGATGCAGGAGCAAGGATAGGTGGGGAAAACAGGCAGATAGTATGAATAGAAGAAGAAATCTGAAAGGAGGGAGAAGAAGGAGCAAGATAACAAGGTAGGTAGAACATTAGGTGTCAGCCACCCAGTCAGCCAGCCAGCCACAGAGTAAGAAAGGAAATTAAGATATACAAAATTAATAAATGTAAAAGCCCAGAGGCAAAAGTAATAGGGATAATTTAAGATAAAATCTGGCAAGAAAAAAGGCAAGCTAAGGCCAGTCATTAATAAGTAAGAATAACCCTGTGTGTGATTTATTTGGAAGCTGGATGGTGGCCCCCCAAAAGAGTCCAAGGAATAAAACATCACACAAGAATTAGGAAAAAAGCTCTGAGATTTAAGGAATCTTGTGCAAAAAAAAAAAAAATGTAATTTGCATATAAAACATTTAGAAGAAAAATAAGATGTAAAACCTAAATATGATCATGTCATTTATTTTAATAAAAATGGGAGCATTCACCAGTGTTTCAGAGGACAAATCAATCGGTTATACTATTGTGTCTGTATTTCTTGAGAAATAATAGAAGTATCTAGTTGGATAATGATCTCTAGATAATATATTTATATAGGTGGGACAGTCATCTAATGTTTGACAGGTAATGGAAATAATGAGTAGGGAAAGACACTATAAAATAAATCTTACACTTCAGAACAGAAAAGTGATGAAACATGACAGAAGGATAATTTAGAGTTCTAAGTGGGGCATGAAATTTTTACTTTAGCTCTTGATTCTTCATTGTTAGGAAGCATTCCTCACAGAGTTACAGGAGAATTAGCATATTTTGAAGAATATATTCAAAATTTTAAATGCATTAGAGAGTTAAAAAGGTTATGATTAAAGTTTAAAAAGGTTCCTAATAGAAAACATGACATATCAAATGGAATTCTTAAAGCAAGAAGAGATCTTCAGTATCTTTAATTTATTGCAAAGAACCAATGTAGATTTATAAGAAATGCTAAAAATTTAATTCATAATTTAATTTATCTATTCATCTACTGTAACAAATGATAATATTGAAGTTCAGCACAGACAGATGAATTTATTTAACCAAGATGAAATCATAAGTCAAAATGAAAAGTCAGAAATAAAATTTAATTTTGCTATTAATTTATTTCTCAATTTTTAAATTGATATAAGTCAGTACTTTTCACTCATAAAAACTCAAGTTCATGATATTAAATATAATTGAGTGTGTTTCATAAAGTTCTCAATTGTTTGACTTAAATATTTCAGATATTAACACTGGCAAAGCTTATTATATATTTTAAATTATATTTCAAAAATAAAGATATTAATAGTCAGAAAAAGATTAAAGACATTGATTAAATTCACCAAGTTAATCAAAGAAAGATAAAAGAATTCTTAGTCCTCTTGTTTCACTCAAAGTTGGATTTGTATGTGTTGAAATACCATTTCTAAATTTATTCTCTTCTGTCTTAATAGAAACGAGTCACCTTACTAACACAAACGATCATGCTGTTTCTATTCAGAAACCTGTAAACTCACTTCATCACCATCAGATTAAAGCATGACTGAAGCATGACTAATAAAAAACTCAAAGACAGATATTGGGATTCAACTTGAAGACCAGAAAAGCAAAGCAGTTCTTGCCACTGGTTCTAACCTTGAACTCAGTCCAAAGATGTTAATCCTGCCTTCAGGAACCCTCAGAATGAGAATGAGGTTAAGAGATATCTACTCCTGTTTTATAATCCTCTCTTTTACTTAGTTTAAAGGTGTGCAGCACAATTGTTTGGTTTCTATGGCAAGTTAATGTAGCTACTGAGATTGAAGATGTGTGTCATTTTTGCCTGGTCTCTCAGGCTGGATAGTGTGTCTGTTTTACCTTTCAGATCCTCAGGCAAGTCTTATTTATTAAAATAAAAATTAAATGCAACATGTGACAGCTTTAAAGAAGAATATATATGAGCTAGTGGTAGAGTATAGTAACAGAGTACTTACCTAGTATAGAACATCATCTCCTGTGCTGACTAATTTTATAACAATTTGATGCAAACTAAAATCATCAGAGAAGAAGGAACTTCAGTTGAGAAAAATCCCCCATTAAACTGGGTTTTTGGTAAGCCTGTAGGGTATTTATTTTAAGATTTATGTACTTATTTTATATGTATACATTTCTGACTCCATGTATGTCTGAAAAAATGGCATTTTCTTAATTAGTGGTTGACAGGGGATTGTCCAGACCATTGTCTGTGGAGCTACTCATAAACTGATGGTTTTGAATTCTACAAAAAAGAAAAAAAAAAAAAAACAGGTTGAGCAAGCCATGAAGATCATGCCAGTAAGCTGCACCGCTCCATGCTCCATGGCCTCTGTATTAGCTCCTGACTCCAGGTTTCTTCCCTGTTTGAGTTTCTGTCCTGGCTTTCTTCATCAATGAACAGTGCTGTGGAAGTGTAAGTCAAATAAATCCTTTACTCTCCAAGTTGTTTTGGGTCATGATGTTTTATTTATTTTTTTATTATTTAATTAAAAATTTCCACCTCCTCCCCTCTTCCCATTTCCCTCCCACTCCCCCAACCCCCTTCCCTCCCCTCTGCATCCAGGGCTAGGAAGGTGAGCATCCAAACAGACTAAGCTTCCACAAAGTCATTACATGCAGTAGGATCAAAACCCAGTGCCATTGTCCTTGGCTTCTCACTCAACCCTCCTTGTCAGCCACGTCCAGGGAGTCCGGTTTGATTACATGCTCCATCATCCAGCTGGCCTTGCTGAGCTCCCATTAGATCAGCCCTACCGTCTCATTGGGTGGGCGAATCCCTCACTGTCCTAACTTCCTCGCTCATGTTCTCCCTCCTTCTGCTCTTCATTTGGACCTTAGGAGCTCAGTCCAGTGTCCCAATCTGGGTCTCTGTCTCTAGCTTCATCCATCGCCAGATGAAGTTTCCCTCTGGGTGGGTAGCCTTAGTGCAGGAGCAAGAAACTGTTCCTGAGCCAAGGACCATGCAGACAACAGGGCAGGCTTGGGGGAAGCTGGGTTGTGTGTAACAAAGACACCCCTGCGGCAGGAGCTTCATGATGTTTTTATCACAGCAATATTAACCCTGACTAGGAATTTTCTCATCATACAACCCCTACCCCCAATTCAGGGATTCATGGCCTTTGTAAACTTCAATGAAAGGCCTTTGAGATATCTTTAATGATTGTTTAGAATGTTTAAGTCTCTGCAACTGGCCTCTGTTATGTTGACCATTATTCTGATTGATTCAAAATTGAAAAGTATTCCCTAACTTAATCAAGGTCCTGCTAACCATGGCTTACTACTTTTCATTCTATGTATTACTGTCTGTCCTGATATGCGATGTGAAGTCATGTGATGTTTAATGCTTTTTAGCATCTATCACAGCTAGAATGCAAGCTATTTCTGGTGCGGTATCTGGAGAACAAAGAGTATGTTCTCTATATTAGCATCTTAGTAAGTAACTTCTAAGTTGAAGACATATAGAAAAATAACCCACTGTTAGAAAAATTAAATTGCCTGAGATAAAGTTACGCATTAAATTCCAGAGATTTTCATATGGTTAAGCATAAAAAATATATTTTAACTAGAGTTTAAGTTTTAATGATTTAATGAAATGATTTCTCATACCCATAAATAAATCCCTTGAGATATTGATGCAAGAGGATTATCATAAGTTTGAGGTCTGCTTGGACTACATAGTAAGTTTCAGGCTATCCAGAGTTGCAGAATGAGATTTTGACTCAAAAAGTTTTAAGTGTCAAAAGGTATTTTCAAATGTAAATTTATTGGACTAAGCTTCTAGAGGGTGGCATCAATAAAAGTTTTGCACTAAATGATCACATTTACCCCAAGAGATCTAAATGAATGTCATAATACAATCTGAAAGAATGAGATAATTCTAATTTTTATGATATCCAGTTTGTATTTAATTATATAGCATGGCTCTTTGGTTTTTGTTCAGTACTAATAGAAATTTGGTAATCTGATAGTAAGAAGTTTAAATTCCCTTTTTTCGAGACAAATGTTATTTATCAAGTGTTATATATTTTATCATAATAGCTTTATGTGGTTTTATAATTAATATGAAATATTTAGGGGATTTTAATTGAATTTGTGGATGATACAAACACCAGAAAATGAATAGAGTGAAACTATACCCATTCTGGTTATATAAATTCAACGGATTATTCAACATACATAGATATAGCTATATATTTGTGCTTATTTTCATACTATAGATTCAGTCCATCATAAAATAAATGGATAAGTGAGTCTCAAGTTATGACTTTGAATACAAAGTACATGGAACAGAATTTCTGCTGTTGAGGGAGAAAAACCAGTGTTGTAAAAGGAAGTGTCATATGTTTTTCTCTCATGTGGAGAAAATGTTATTAATGTGGCCTATAATGATTATGGAAGGAGAGAAAGAAGAGGTAGAAGGGATGAAACCTCTCATCTTTTACAGCTAACATACTCTCATAAAGATATATCAAACATACAAAAAGACACATAGAGACAAACAAAGGTGTTCCAGCATAGACTTGGTTGAATTAAATCTATCCAGCAATTTTAAATTTGCCTGTGCCTGGAAACATTCTTTCACAAAATGTGTGTGTGCCAGGGGGACTATATGCATGTCCAGACCCACTTGTACCACAGAAAACATATGTAGGTAAGCACACATCTACATGTCCTGAAAGGTTTTTTTTTTTTTTTCTTTTGTTCTTTCTTTTATTCTATGTGGATTCTTGGAATTTGACTCAACAAGGTCAACTAGCTTGGTAGAAATTAAATTTACTCACTAAGCCATCTTATGAGCTGTTCCAGTTTGATTTTGTTTTACTGATATACTAAAAACATGTACAAAAACAGTTTAGAGGAGTAAAGAGCTTATTTCATTGTATACTTCTGGTTCAAAGTACATCACTTAGGAAAATCAAGACAGGAATTTAAGTAGAAACCAAGAGAGGGAAATCTATTTACTGATTCACTGTCTGACTCATGTTCAACCAGCTATTTTTTTATATACTCCAAGCCCACCTATCTAAGCAGATTGCTTATGGAAGTGTGCTGAGTCCTCTCATAGCGATTATCAACCAACATGATATTTCCTACTTATGGTCATAGGCAAGTCTTATTTGGGCAATTGAGGTTCACTCTTTCTAGATGATTCTATTTGTCTCAAGTTGTCAAAAAAATTAAGTAACACACTAGCTAAAGAGAATTTTCTTTTATTTCCTCAACTAGACATTCTACCTCTTTGACTTTCTGAAGTTTCTTCCCAATACCAAATATCCGAAACATAACCTCCTTTAAGGCTATGCCAAGATCCTACTGTTTTCTTTATTCAGTTTCATTCTCCTTTTTAGTTTACCTTCAAGCCCACGAAGCTTTTATTCTTTTTAATATATTCTTCCATTTATGACCTTGCTCTTAGTGTATTTCTGTTCAAAGTTTTATGTTTGATTTTTCTGGTTGCATATATTTCAGTTAAATTACTCTGTTGAATATCAAAATACATCTCAATATTTTACTCATGTTCAATCAGTTTTTTTTATAATAACTTTATAAAAATTATCTGAGAATTCCTCTTTACTCTTTGACAACTTTTTTATATCCTATTTTGACACCCACATGTCATGGAGCTGCCTCAACAAAAATACCAACTGTCAGGGAAGGAATGTCTGGTTTTTAGAAATATTAGTAAAAAATAGGAAGATACATATGAAAATAATAAAACTGAAGCCATAGAAAGTACCTAGAGGCATTAAAGTGAATACTGAAAGTCACCTATGTTTATTTTCCCATACCTTTTTATTTGCAATACAAATGGGGGAAATGTAACAAAAGACTTCATTAACATAGTACAAATAACAAGTCAAACAGTTAATTACTTAAATAGTTTGAGACATCGAATCATTAGCATTCTGTTATTAAGGCAGTGAAGCTGCCATAGGTCCATGTATCTTAAAGGCGGTCACTATCCAGGTGACCACATAGTTATAAAAGAGGGAGCATCCAAACTGGCTAGGCTCCCACCAAGCCGGAACATGAAGTAGGATCAAAACCCCATGCCATTGTCCTTGGCTTCTCATCAGCCCTCATTGTTCGCCATGATCAGAGAGTCCAGTTTTATCCCATGCTTTTTCAGTCATAGTCCAGCTGGCCTTGGTGAGCTCCCAATAGATCAGCCCCACTGTCTCAGTGGGTGGGTGCACCACTCGTGGTCCTGACATCCTTGCTCGTGTTCTCCCTCCATCTGCTCCTCATTGGGACCTTGGGAGCTCAGTCCAGTGCTCCAGTGTAAGCCTAGCCAGTTTGGATGTTCACCTTCCTAGACATGGACGGAGGGGGGAGGACCTTGGACTTTCCACAGGGCAGGGAACCCTGACTGCTCTTTGGATTGGAGAGGGATTGGGAGAGGAATGGGGGGAGGGGGAGAAGGGTGGGAGGAGGGGGAGGGAAATGGGAGGCTGGGAGGAGACGGAAACTTTTTTTTTTCCTTTTCTCAATAAAAAAAAGGAAGGAGCAAAAGTACATTTACATATCCTGACCATCTGTTTGGATTAGATGGACCTACTTGTATGAGTTATCTTATTGTCGAAAGAATCAAGTAATTACATCTTGAGTTGGAACAAACTGTGCTTGTCAGCCACTTTTAGCAATATCTAACTGTCTGACCATTAGACAAGGTGAAAATAGTCTCACATTTTTGGGCTTCCACACCTAGGTAGAGCTATAGCATTTTTAATATGCTTGAATGCAGGCTGGCATGTGCATTAGTTACTATTCTCATTGCTGTGGTCAAATAATTGATCACTAACAAATGAAGGTGGGAAAGATTTATTTTAACTCACAGTTTGACAATACAGTCCATCAAAACCAGAAATAAATGTTGGTGTGTGAAACTGACAGATTTGGCATGAGATGAGCATAAGACTTGCTGCTTTCATCTTGGCTGACTAAATGCAGATAGAATATGGATTTTGCTACTCAGCTGGCTTTCTTCTTTTTTTTCCTTTCAAAATTGTTAATTTTACTTTTAATTTTAAGACTTTCATGCATTAGTATACTATATTTGTGTCATTTATATTTTTCCCTCAACTACAACAATTATTCCTCTGTCTGTTCTCCAGCTTTGTAATCATGACCCAATCTTCTGTAACTTTTTTATATATAATCATGTTCTATATACCTATAGAGCCCAGTTAGTGTTATTCACATGTACATATGTTTAGGACTCACTATGTAGATGTGGGGAGCCTAACCAGGGTCACTTGACTGGAAAAAACACTAATTTTCCCTCATTCCATACCCATTGGCTGTCTATAGCATTTGATTTCATCTAAGGGCTAGGTCTTGGTAAATTTTCACTCATCCACATTGACATATCTACTAGTACAATCTTGTTCTGGTATTTTATAAGCAATAAAATTGTTGAGAGTCTGTGGAGGGTATACCCTTGCAACTTCTAGAAGACATTAACTTAAAACAATATTTCTACTTTTTTTGGTTCTAGACTCCTTCTGTCCATGGTCAGTGTTGTTCCCTAGCTCTTTGGCATAGATGTTGTGTTATAGATGTCAAATTTAGACTGGACACTCCATGATCATTGGAGTATTAGCTGGAAGGATTTCCCAGATAATTTCCAGTATGTTTTCTTTTTTTCAAATAAATCTGTGGAAAAACCATCACAAATACATCCAAACATACAACCCATGGATGTTCTATGTATTTTATTTTCTAATTTTTAATTAAAATGTAAAATCACTACCCCCAGTCCATCCCTTTCTTCCAATCTCTCCTGTATCTATTCTTTGAAGAAGGAAGCTTTAAAGAAAAAGCATACAGGCTCAGAATTGAAAATAATAGAGAGTTATTTATTTAGGGGTAGACTCTCAAATGAATATCTTCTGCTGGGATGGAGAACAACAACTGAATCCTACAGGCAGAATAGAGGCTGGACATGCCTTTACATAGGCATAAATAATATGAGGCACACCCAAGTGGGTGGGTAACTTAAGGGCTAGTGGTTGTAGGATTTTCTATAGCAATGCTCCCTGTGTTACTTCTAAAATTACTAACAATTAATTCTCTATATAATGGCATAGTCAGCTTTCTATTGTTGAGACAAAACATTATACCAAGGCAAGTAATAAAGGAAAACAATTTGCTTACAGTTAGATTCTAGTATGGCAGAGCAAAAATATGTATCAGAAACAACTCAGAGTTTACATGTTAATCTATAAATATGAGGTAGATAGAGAATACTGAGAATCAGACCAATCCTTTAAAACCACAAAGCCTAGCTCTAGTGACACACATCCATCAATATGGCCAAAGCTCCTAAGTTTCCATACATTTCTACAAAATAATGAATGTCCTCTAGCCTATTTGCCAATATTGTTTCCTTCTAAAATCTTTATACTAGGTTTCCTCAGTTTGCATTTCTCTTAGCACTCCTGTCTTCCAAGATCCCTGTGATATCTAGAAGACATGATCATAAAGCAGATTCCCTGGCCCTTTAACTCATACAAAACATTTTGACCAATTATCTGTGATATTTCTCTAAATCTTAGGTGTACGGCTTGTGTTGTAAGTAATATATTTGGATGGAACACTAGTCTAATTAAGATTACTATTGCCTTTATGAAATACCTTGACCAAAGCAACTTGTAGAGAGAAGTGTTTATTTCCAATTATACATCCAAGTAATAGTTAATCACCAAAGGAGATCAGTCCTGGAACCTGGAGGCATCAGGTCGTAAGAGGGCAAGAAGCCAGGAGAGGTCATTGCATCAAACTATGAAGATGAAATCTGGGTTGCATTGAAGACTCCAAGCCCAAGGACAACACCATCCTCAATAGGCTGAGCCCTCCACAACTGATCACATTGGAGAAGGAGGGAATAAAAGCAAATACAATTAAGGAAAAATTAAAAAGCCTTACAGTATTATTTTTAATTATTATTATTAAATATAATACATATAGGTACATTTGTATACATATAAAATCATGGCAAGTGAAGTGATGATTGTTCCTCCAAAAGCAGTCAACTGTTTAATGTCCAACTTCCATAGCTTTTGCTTTGAAACAGATTTATGTATCATTACCCCCAAAACCAGACCCACATAATGTTGACTTCAGGAGAAGTTCAATACACTGGATCAAAACATCTTTCAGAGATGGTGATCTAGTTCCAAAGGTCTCTATTCAGATAGTCCTCCAACTGAGAAACATTAGGATAATCATGTTATATGTTTCAATTTTTTGTTCTTAAATTTAAGGTCAAAGTTCTGAGCTTACTACTCTTTCACAAGATCAGTGAGTGGGAATCTCATTCAGCATCCATTGTCAGTATTTGGAAATGCAAATAGAATACTATATATCTATGCATACAGTGCAAGGTTAACCCCAAATCTCAATTACATCAAATGTCAGTGTGAAAGAGAGAGAGAGAGAGAGAGAGAGAGAGAGAGAGAGAGAGAGAGAGAGAGAGAGAGAGAGCTATAGGCACAGTTTTATGCCCCAGGAGAAGTTCCAAAGTACTGTGTACATTTTACTTCATGGAAGTTCCAAGGTGGTGTTTGCATTCTAATTCAAACTTCCTATAGACCAAGAAGCTATTTAGTCCAAAATCATAACTATATGTGCTACGTTCTAAACCATGAGTTTATCTTATCAGGGTCTAACTCTGTTCCTTATGCTGTAAAGTTATTTTTTACCATTTAAAATACTGGTCAGAAAACACCAAAGCTTATCTCCAATGGAGAATTGGCAGTAAATACAGACCACCAAAATAGAAGGTAAGCTATACCAACCCTTAGTGTCATAGCTACACAGCACACTCTTAAGGAAAAGATGTATTCTGGTTATATCTTAAGACTGACAATGAAGAAATTTGAAACTTAATTTTACCACAATATTTGACTCTTTTTGGTATGATAGTAGAAACAGACACTGGAAATATTAATCTCATCCTGTTCACATGAACTTTGGGTTTTTTATAGACCTCATGTTTTAATTTAGCACACATAGAGCTAAGCTCCAATGAAAAGCAATGATCTTACATTCATGACCCAAACAGTAAAGTTACCATCCCCACTATACTGTGAAAAAGGAAGCCAGTGTTGATGGTATCTCGCTAAGATAATCATGACAACAGTTCCTGTCTTATTGGCCAGATAACACTTATCATGGGTCTGTGCTAGACATAATTTTAAATCGGTATTTTTTTTATAATTTCTTTACCATCAGAGAGACATCCCTTTCTTGGCTACAGTGTTGGAGTTGTAGAAGGCGAGATGACAGAGATACTTTTTTTCCTATATGCTCAATTCCTACTAGGAGGGGAGGCATTGCTGGTGAAGATGTGGCTTTGTTGGAGGAAGCATGTCACTATAGGGTGGGCTTTGGGGTCTCAGAAGCTCAAAAAACTTCTCTTCTTGTTGTATGTCAAGCAAGATTAAAGAAATCTTCATCTTGAATGGGATAAATGGAATGGTGATCTCAGGGCAAGCTCTCACCCTGCTAAGCTTCCAACTTATTAAAAGTAATTAAAGATAAGCTTAGAGATGTATATGGTAGTGCATGCTTTTAATCTCAGCACCCCAGAGGCAGCATCAGTGGATTTCTGAGTTAAAGGCCAGCCTGATATATAGAATAAGTTATAGGACAGCCAAACTTAGGCAGTGAAGGAAACCATCAAAAACAAAAACCTGATCAAGATGTAATTGAATGTGGGGGCTTTGTTGCAGCCTCAGCAAGCACAGTTTGTCAGCTTTGGCCACATGTTTCTGGCTTTAGAGTCAAGGATAGAAGAATGGGGTTGAAGAATCTTCCTCTGTGACTAAATAAAGTCACTGAGGCCATCCACGCATGTGTCATGGGTGTCAATGCATGGAGGTCACATTGTGTGAAACTGTGAAGGTGAAGTGCTGGTTGTCTTGGAGACCCCAAGATATTGTGATGCCAGAATCACTGGACACCTTCCAAGGAGAAGAGCTAAGAGTGAATGGAACAAGCCCAAGAAAAAGAAGTGTGTTTCAGCTAAAAAAGCTAAGAGAAAATGGATAGCTGAAGAGCTTCTGACATCAGACATAGAAATGCAGAATTTGGAGTTTTCTCAGCTGGTTTTCTGTCTTGTTTTGGTCCAGTATTTCCTCACTATATGCCCCTTTGGAATGGTAATAATGGATATCCTGTTTCATTATATGTTGGAAGTATGTGATCTGCCTTTTCGTTTTGATTTTACAAGGGTTACTGTTAGAAGATTGCCATTAATCTTGGTAGAGACTCTGAGCTTTGGACATTAAACAGTATTGAGACTGTGAGAGACTATGGGTCTTTGGAAGTTGGACTGATTTCTTGAATGTATTCAAGTTGAATGTATTTCTGCATTATGAGTGGGCTACAAACCTATTGGAGCCAGGATGTGGCATATGGTGGTTTGGATAAAAATTACCACTATAGGTCCAAAGGGAATGGTACTGTTATACCTTGGAGGAATAAGTGTGGCTTTTCTGAAGGAAATATGTTACTAGGGAATGGAATTGAGATCTCAGAAGTTCAAACCAGTTAACTCCCTGATTCCTGTGGGTCAAGATGTAGAACTACTTCTCCTGCTGTATATTTACTTGCATGCAGTTATGATTCCCACTAAGATGAGTCTTATTCCTAAAAATATGGGATGTTCCCCCCCCACCCGGCAGGCTCACAGAGCAGCAGCAAACTCCGGCGGGTCCCCAGCGGTGCCGGGTGCTGGCTCCAGAGTCCGGCACCGGAGCAAGTGGCTACAGTTTCCCACCAGTGGGAGGGCATGCACCGCACGGGCGGTGGCAGAGGGTAACAGACACATAAACACAAAAGATAAAGCTAACATATTTATTACAGGAAAGAGGAAAGAGAAAGAGAGAGAGAAAAAGGGAGGGGGGAGGCAAAGCCCTGTGTGTACACCTGGAGAGAAAACAGGGAACAGGGAGCAATGGCGGGCAGGTCAGAGATTAAAACAGAGTGGGCGTGGCTAGGGCAGGGACCAAAAGAATAACATTCCCACATCTTGCTTTTAATAAAAAAGCAAATTAGACACTCCAGTTTGAAGGAATTGGGGCGGCGAATTCTCAAGACTGCTTCCAGCTGATTGTGGGCATTGTCTTGGGGGGGGGCACAAGAGAAGGCTGGGTGCTGGGAACATCCTGGCACAGCTGGTCTCTTTGCTTTTGACTGGTGTTTGTGGCATGGAAATGTCTGGTGTTCCTCAGGTATTGGCAGAACAAAGAACAGAGTTAAATTAAGGAAAAAAAAAATTAGGACCAGGAAATTGAGGGGGTATCTGACCCGTTTAAGATGGATTTCTTAATTTGGCTCCCTGGAACTCACGAGAACTCCTTGGGTTTGTGAAAACAGAGGGAAGTGTATCTGACCTGTTTAAGGTGGATTCTTTAATTTGGCTCCCTGGAACTCACGAAAACTCCTTGTGTTTGTGAAAACAAAAGTTTTAGATATATAATGACTGTAGCATAAGAGATAAATTTGGTTTGAAATTTGGTGAGGTAATCTGGGAAAACCTCTCAGCTATCAAACTGTCAGAGATCTTTGAGAAGGATAAGATTTTACTTGAGTTACTGATTAAAAAATGACAGAAAACTTACTTGGTTGGTGTTATTCCTTGGAAACTACAGCTCCCAGACTTCTCCTGGATTACCGTCACCTGCGTGCGCGCTGGCCGCGCCCAGGTGAAGACCATTCCTCCCAGATAACCTTGCGCCCCCCGTTAAAAGCGAAGGTCCACGAGGCTTCGCTCTCTTGGCCCCCCTCTCTCGGCCCTGTTCCCCCCTACA
>NW_026068378.1:74868-76141 GCF_014885135.2 Alexandromys fortis | reverse complement strand
AGTCCAAGACAATTCCTCCTGGTTCACCTCTGGGTCAACTCCTGGAGTCTCTAAAACCCCACGCCCTCATTCCGTCCATTAAAATGGATAAACTTGTCCGTCTTTGCTCCAAGACGTGGCCCCGTTATAAATTGGAGGGCAATCTCCGCTGGCCTCCTCAGGGCTCGTTTGATCCCGACGTCTTGCGTGAATTGGCTAATTTTTGTCACCGCTCAACAAAATGGAAGGAGTTAATGTATATTATGGGATTTTTTTACATGGCTCTAAAGACTGATCCGTCTACAGTTTCTCACTGCTCACCCGCTCACATGTTCCTGGCACTGTCCTCACAAAATCCTCCTTCCCAACAGGTATTCTCTTCTCTGGCTACCGCCATGGACCCGGCAGACGAGCCTCCTCCCCCCAGGCCTCGTGGGACCGCCCCTTCCCGCCCCCCTCGGCCGCACGAAATCTTACCCGCCCCTCTTCCTTCTACAGATCCTAAGTCTTCACCCTGCGCGCCCCGTTCTAACATTTCCAGGTCCTCATCTAGTTCCCCGCCGATGCACAGACATTTTAACATTTCTGCCCGCAGGCCTTCCTCTCGTTCACCGTCTCCGCACAGACATTTTCCCAGGTCCAAGTCTCTTTCCCCCAGGAGCTTCCGCTGCTTCCGCTCTCGCCGACGTTCTGGTTCTCCTTCTAGTTCCAACCCACCCTCACCTCACCCCTCCCGCAGACATAACCGTAACCGTACCCACAAACGGCTAACAGTTTCTTTCGGCCACAGACAGCAGGAAGGACTTTCAGACTCATCCCGGTCTCCCTCCCCCCCTGCTGATTCCTCCTCCTCGCGGGCGCAAACCGCCCTCAGGCACTAAATCCACCCGTAGTCTGGCTCCCACCTTCACCCCGCCCCTCACTCGTTCGCGGGCCTCAGCGGGGACAAACCCAGGTCAAATTAAGCCAGCTACAGTTCTGCCCTTGAGGGAGGTGGCCTGCACGGAGGGCCTAGTAAAGGTTCATGTACCATTTGTTTTATTAGAGCTCTCTCAGGTCTCAAAATTGCTCGGGTCATATACTGCTAATCCTACCAATTTCATAAGGGAATTTCAATTTCTGGCTCAGTCCTATGATTTAAATTTTCACGACGTACAAACCATTCTTTTCAATAACTTGCTCCCCGAGGAACGCAGACGTGTCTGGGAACAGGCGAGGCAGTACGCCGACGAGGTACACCAAACTCTCGCCTCCCACCCTCCCGGGGCGGAGGCGGTGCCTGACCGAGAGCCCC
>NW_026068378.1:60615-68276 GCF_014885135.2 Alexandromys fortis | reverse complement strand
CCTGTGGGCTAAGAAATCTGTAGGAAGACAGGCCTACCTTGACCTGAGCAGCTAGGCTGTCTATTCCAGCGATTTCGTCCACGTCTAGAGAGGTCTTTACTTTAGACGAAAGGTAGGTTTGCCCAATGGTCAGTGCTCTGCAGTCCAAGTGAAATGCAGAAGGACGTTGTTCTGTGCATGTCTGTCTTCTGTCTTCTTTGGAAGGAGCAGAGAGCTGCTGCTAGGAGCCAACCTGTCTCTTTTTTGTTGTTGTGAAAAGTTTTTAATAATTAAATACTTAAATATCACATTCCCCAGATCTCTGAGCAGTTGAGGGCTGTTTATCAGGTATAACTATAGTATAGAATTTGTTTGGAAAGTTGGGTCTGAGCTTGACCACACTGGCTCTCAACAGGTAAGATTCACATTTGTAAAAAGGCAGAGAGAGGGAAAAAACTGCTTGTAATATAGGGTTAGTGGCAAAACTGACAATGGTAGAGAACAGCTTAAGAGACTTAAAAGTACATACCAGTTTAAAATATGAGACTTATGTTTTGTAGTCTGAAATGAGATGTAATAAACAATTATTATACATGGAGAGAGTGAACAAGAATTGGGCAATGTGGATGCCTCTGGCGGGCCCTATCAAAGGCATTTGACCATTGCTCAAAACATATTTAATGGAGTTAGCATGAGGAGTTTAGTGAAAACCGAGTGAAGAGGCAGGGTAGAACCAGGAGAGTGTGGTCACGTGATCTGGCCCTCAGCCAAGATGGCACCCACCACATGTAGTCTGCTCTGTTGGAAAGCCGGCCATGCCACAACAAAAGCATCAGAGGGGAGGGGCAAAAGGCTGGAACTGAAAAAAAAAAAAAAAAAAAATGCACCATGCCACGGCTGGAATTGAAAAAGCTGGAACTGAAAAAGCCGAGGAGCTGGTTGCTATCCAGAGCCAAAATCGTAAAAAAAAAAAAAAAAAAAAAAAAAAAAACCACGCAGTACAAACACCCGGGACCACGTGGGAAAGTATCCTTTGCCCATGGGTGGGGTGTTATGGCCTAGCTGGATTCTGGCAACCCAGAAACCAGGAAGGCTGGGGGCGGCGCTCCGAGCAGCGCTTAACCACAACCGTTGAGAGAAGAGAAAAAGGAAAGAGGAAATGGAAAGAAAAGATAAAGAACCTGAGGACCCGGTCCCCAGTCGAATGTACTGCATGGGAATGTGCGGTGCTAACACGCAGGCAGACCAGCCCCCTGGACCAATCCAAACAGGGCTCTTGCAAGGAAAAGCAACCACAGTAGAAAGCAGAACAGGAGACACTCACCAGTGGAAGCGCCAACTGAAGGTAAGCCAGAGAAGTGGAAAAGAACCCTGTTCGGGAGTCACATGGCACCAATCTTCCTAAAAATATGGGGTTTCCCCCCCGCCCGGCGGGCTCACAGAGCAGCAGCAAACTTGGTCAGGTCCTTAGCGGTGCTGGGCGCTGGCTCCAGAGTCCAGAACCCTAGCAAGCGGCTACAGTTTCCCACCAGCGGGAGGGCACACGCTGCAAGGGCAGTGGCAGAAGGTAACAGACACATAAACACAAAAGATAAAGCTAACATATTTATTACAGGAAAGAGCAAAGAGAAAGAGAGAGAGAAAAAGGGAGGGGGGGAGGAGAGAGGCAAAGCCCTGTGTGTACACCGGGAGAGAAAACAGGGAACAGAGAGCGATGGTGGGCAGGTCAGAGGTTAAAAAAAGTGGGCATGGCTAGGGCAGGGACCAAAAGAATAACAATGACAATGGAATAAATTTCTGAAACTGAAAGCAAGCCCTAATTAATTTTTTTCTCTGTAAGAGTGGTCATGGCCATAATAATGCTTCACATCAATAAAACCCTAATTAAGACAGTATTGTTCTTTGTCGCACATCAGAAATTTGTTTTAAGACTCTTTCGTGTAGACAGCACATACTTTGATTACAGGACTTGAAGAAATGACACTAACATTGCCCTGGAAACATAGAGACACTATGGAGACTAATGATGAAAAAAGTCATCAGTAGTCTCATTAAGCAGTGAACCCTGTGAGCTATAATAATGACAAACCTGTGATTGTAATAGTGGTATAAATAATACAGAGCATGCCAAACTCTTTCAGAGATGATTAAAGGCCCACACTACTAGAAGAAACTCATGGATGGCATACTTTAAAACTGGGCAACAGCTCATGGCTATGAAAATCAGATGTTATAGAGGTGAATCTACTAATATTATTTTATTCATTATTAACATTAATATGAACATGGTATCAAGTCACCTTGTAAATAAATATCTCTATACCCATAGATCAGTACAACTCTTAGTCCTTACTAGAGAAGCAACTTTGTCAAATGGAGATGGTTAATATGGAGAATAATAACTGGTCCAAGTTCATAGAAGAAATGTCTATGGAGTCCTAAGCCATAAATCGGGCATCTATGTGATAACTTCCTTACTGAAAGTTCACAGTACATTGTTGATAGTAGAGGGAAATATTGTAAAAGTCAGAGTGAAGCACAGTCCTAATTAGTCTTAAAAATAAAAATTTGAAGTCATATATTGAGGATAAAAGCTGAAAGTTCAGATAAGCAGAGTAGCCAATCACTAGAGAGAGACCTCTTACATCTACGAAATCTTAGACTGAATGGGACAATCCTGTCTCTATGAATCCTTAGACTGAAAGGAAAGTATAAAACCTCAGGCCGAAGGGGTACAAGATCCCACCTCCGTTCACCTTATATTCCTGTTTCCACTTCCTTCTTGATGCTGAGATTAAAGGCACTAGCCTCCCCTGTGCTGGGATCAAAGACTTGAGACTGTCACATGCTGGGATCAAAGGCATGAGATCCCAAGTGCTGAAATAAAAGGTGTGAGCCACCCATATCTTGCTATGTTTCTCTTTTAGGGCAGTTCACTCTTGTGTAGCCCAGGTTGGCCTTGAAGTCCTAAGCTTCCTGTTTCCTCCTAAGTGCTGCGCTTAAAGGTGTATGCCACCACTGCCTGGCCTCTATGATTAAGTAGTCACAAGTTCTGCCCTGTGATCTCCAGACAAGCTTTATGTCTGGACACAAACAAAATATCATATAACACCAGGGGCCTTGGAGGATGGGAGTAAAGTGATGTCTTCTAGAAATAAAAAAGACTGTTATATTCTTGAACTAGTGGCAGTAGAGGATTCCTGCTTAAGTCTTGTACAAGACTTTCACAAAATCAAACTTTACAACATTCTAGCATGAATGTAGTGGGACAAAATAACCCCCAATTTATAACTGAGGAGCTATTGACAGTTGTTTTGTGCTAAGGAAAGAAGTGTCAATTTATTTATAATTAATTTATTTATATTTTCTGCTCACATATATTACATACTGATTGCAGTTTCCCTTCCTTTCTATGCTCTTATCACCTATTCCTTTCTTCACATACCCCAGATCCACTCTTCCTATGCTTCCTTGCAGAAAACAGCAGGTGGCTCAGGGATATCAAGCAAACACAGCACAAGTTACAATTAGACCAGGTACATGCTCTCATTTCAAGGTTGAACAAAGAAACCAGTAGTAGGAAATAGGTTCCCAAAAGAGACAAAAGAGCCAGAGACAGCCCTGATTTCCACTGTTAGAAGTTCAACAAGAACACCAAGCTGCAGAAGCATAGTATATATGAAGAGACCTAGATTCTACCCATGGGCCAAGGAAGAAGTCAGGGAAACAACACTTTTCATGGGAAAAGCAAATACTATAAAATACATTGGGATAACTTTAACCAAGAATGTCAATGACTTATATGAAAATAACTTCAAGTCTTTTTAGACAGAAAGATGAAGAATATATCAAAAGATGGAAGGACCCTAATGCTCATGAATCATTAGTATTTACATACTAAAAATGTTAATCTTACCAAAAAGAATTTATAGATTCAGTGCAATTGACATCAAAGTTCTAACACAATTCTTGGCATACCTTTAAAGAATCATACACAATTTCAAATGGAAAACAAAAGAAAACAAAAAATAGAAAAAAAAAATAATCCTGTAAAATAAATGAACTCTGGGAGGTATCACCATGACTGAATTCAAGATCTACTGCAGAGCTATAGTAATAAAAACTACATGATGCTGGCATAAAATCTGTAAACAGAGATCACAGTTAATGTTTCCTAACCACCCATACCCAAATAATAACACAGAAAATATATTAATTACAACACTGCTTGGCCAAGGCTCAGGTGTATTTTTAGCCAGCTCTTGCCTCTTAAATTAGCCCATTTCTATTAATCTATGAATTAACATGAGGCTGTGACCTACTGGTGGGTTCCAGGGTCTTTCTCCTTCAGCAGCTACATGATGTGTTTTTGACTCTGCCTACTTTCTCTATATAGCTCTTCCAGCCTGGCTATGCTCTGCCCTACCTTAAGATAATGTAACTTATTTATTAACCAATGGTAATAAAACATATTCATAGCATGATGTGGGAGAGTCTTCTGTTTTGTGTTTATTTTATTTGTTAATAAAGAAACTGCCTTGGCCCTTTAGTAGGACAGAAACTTAGGTAGGTGGAGTAGACAGAACAGAAAGCTGGGAGAAAGAAGCTGAGTCAAGTAGTGGCCATGATTCTCCAACCCCAGACAGATGTATGCTAGAATTCTTCCTGGTAAGCTACCACCTCGAGGTGATATACAGATTATGAGAAATGGGTTAAGCAAGATGTGGGAATTATCCAATAAGAGGCTATAGCTAATGGGCCAGGCAGTATTTAAAAGAATATAGTTTCCGTGTAATTATTTCGGGTAAAGCTAGTCAAGTGGCAGGACACAGCCTGCCACTCCTATTACTACAATAGCATACAGGATGGAATTCCACATTAACACATAGACTTATCAATAGAATAAAATCTAAGACCCAGCCATAAATCCACACAACTATGAATAACTGATTTTTAATAATGAAGTCAGAAATATACAATGAACAAAAGAAAACATTTTTAACATATGGTACTAGTCTAATTTGATGTCTATATGTAGACAAATGCAAATAGATCCATATTTATTGCCCTGTACAAAAGTCAAGTCCAGGAGGATCAAAGGCCTCAACATAAAACCAGACACACTGAACCTTATAGAATAGAAAGTGGGGAGTAGCCTTGAATGCACTGATGCAGGAGACAACTTCCTGAACACAATGCAAACCTTGCAGGTACTAAGACTAAAAACACATAAATGGGACCTCACCAAACTGAAAAGCTTCTATACTGCAAAGGACACTGTCAATCGTACAAAGTGTAAGCCTATGGAATTGGGAAAGAGTTTTGCCAACTCTACATCTGTAATATGGCTAATATCTAAAATATATGAAGAATTCAAAACACTAGACATAAAAAGGAACCAAATAAGCCAACTAAAATTGGGGTGCAGATTTAAACAGATTTTTTATAAGAGGGATCTCCAATGGGTGAGAAACACTTAAGGAAATGTTTAAGATCCATAGCCAACAGGTGAATGCTAATCAAAACTACTTTGAAATGTTCTCTTTCACCTAGAAAAATGGCTAAGATCAGAAGTGCAAGTGGCAGCTCATTCTGATGAAGATGTTGTGGAGCAACTGAACACTCCTCTATTATTGGTAGAAGTTCAAATTTATATAACCATGTATAAATCAGTATGGACCTCAAGAACCAGCTGTCTCACTCCTGGGCCTATACACAAAGGAAGCTCTAATCTACCACAAGGATACTTGCTCAACTATATTCATAGAAGATTTATTCATAATAGGCAAAACCCGAAAACATCCTAGATGTCTCTAATTGAAGAGTATAAAGATAAAAGTTTGTGATTTTTAGTTTAAGGGTGTTTATTGGCAACATTTTTGTTGGTATTCATATACTCATGAATATATTAGCAACAGTAATTGGTCTCAGTGGGCTACAACATTATTTTTCAAAAGAACATGAAGTTAGTTAAGGGATGCTGCTAATGGAGATGGGTTAAATTAATATGTGAGAGTTAGCCAATAATGGGCTGGAGACAATGGAACAGGCAGCCATTTAATGAATACAGTTTAGTGTAATTATTTCGGATAAAGCTAGCCAGGCAGCCCGGCTGGATGAAAAGCAGCCAGTTCTTCTATTACAACAGAGTGGCTGCCCAATGTGGTATACTAACTCCACGTAAAACCCAAGAGGGCTTAAAAAGGAGAGAGAGATTGTTTAATACAGCATTTTGCTGTTTGTCGGTGGTGTGCTGCATAGAGAATTTCCTGACTCAGCAGCCTTAAAAAAAGTCTTCCTGGTCATTACCGCCAGTGCAAACTCCCAGCTAAGGAGCATTTGTGGGCCCACTCGGGGTAGGGAATAAAGTAGCTGAGACCATGCCCATAGCTCAGCTCTTCCTGCCTGGGTAGACAGCAGGATCAGGCCTATTAGAAAGTGATGATTTTGAAATACAAGTTTCTGGGCTGTGCCACTATCACGATTTCTGTCTGGCTCCTGTGGGAGACAGAACTTTAGAATGAAGCATTTGGAGTCAAGTGCTATGATTTGTTTGATGACAAGACTTGCTTTGTGCCTAAAAGGGGGACATTGCATGCTGCACAATTGATGCAAAAGCAAGAGAATTTTTATTCTGTCATTACAGGGTCCTTCAGGTTCGGGATATGAAGGACATCGATAGTTGTTACAGTCCATCTTTTAAAACAAAAAGCCACAGACACAAGGGGGGAACATGTAGGTTGCTTTCAAACTTATTGGATTGGCTTATTCAAAGTGTTACTAGCAATGATTTGTCTATTCCAGGGCAGGAGAATAGTTACGTGGTCAGGTGATAAGGGAGAGCATCTCTGTGGTCTTCCTGACCTTGTTCTAGTGACTAAATCGATACATCAAGAACTGAGTCAACATCTGCGGGTTGTATTTGCCTCAATTCCCAAAATGGAGTTATGTTTGAAGATTATTCATAAGGACACAGAGGGATAAGCAGTCCAGCATCTGGTAATTTACAAGGACACAGGAGGATAAGCAGTCCAGTATATGTGTGTGGGGGAGGGGGGAATTGTCCCTTTTCCAAGATAGAGTGAGTGTAAGGTTTTAGAAAAATGTCTTAGGATTGAGAGGGGCTTATAAATGCATTTAGAGTCTTTCAATTGTGACTTTGGAATTTGAGTCTAAGGATATGATGCTTTGGAAAAGAGGATCTTCTTTTGTTTTCACAGAGGATGAGACCCTGTGGATTGCTTCTATACCAATATGGTGATAGACCACACCCTCCTCAAAGGTTGCTGTGAACACCCTCAAAAATTATTTTATTCAACTGCTGACTGAGAGGAACCTAGCACACAGTTTATACCATGAAAGACCTAATTAACAGCGCCCCATATAGCAGGAAGAAGTTTGGAGAGAAATAACTGTGCCCACATTCCCAAATATTATTCATAAATGTTCTTTTACGTTTAAAGGGGGGTATTATATAGATCTGAATAATTTACATTGGTATAAATTTTGTCTTATTGATAGAAATTTAAGGTCAATTTTGTTATATGTATATGTATTTCTGATCTTGATTAGGGTATTGTGATTGTGTAGCTCATTTAAAAATGTAATGTATCATCAGGAAATATAGGTTGTTAATGGATAATCATTGATAATAGTCAAGCTTATCGCCATGTTAGTTAGAT
>NW_026068378.1:53044-60523 GCF_014885135.2 Alexandromys fortis | reverse complement strand
GAATATGGCATTTAATGTTCTAATAACTGAGGGTTTTTCATGACAATGAGACACATTTGCTCCTGGCAGCACCAATCTATTTCAAGAGGAAGATGGGCATCGAAGAGGATCCTTATGGAGTTTGATAGCCTTTTGGGCAAGAAACTGCTCTTGCCTGGCCTCTTGCACAAACTGAACACAAAGAACCCACAGAGAGAGGACTGCTGAACTGTCCTAAAGGTGAGATGATTTTTCAGGGTTCCTGATTCATAAAAGAATCTGTGAGACATTCTGCAGGATACAAAAGAAAGTGACTGAGCTGTCTTTAAAATTTCCTGCTTCATGAAAATGTCTGCTGCATACTGAAAGTAGAAGATGAATGCCCGAATGGTACGAAAGAACTTTGGGTGATTGTACAGGCAGCAAGATGTCTCTGTCATTTCTAGAGTTTTGGGAGTTGCTTACTTCTTGTTTACTTAGGTAATATTATATACTTCTGGAATCTTTGAAGGGGATGAAGAATGGATATTTATAGTTTTACTTAGTTATGATAAAAGATAAGATAGATATAAATATTGTGACTGTAATTCTTGTTTGATAACTATTTTGTTATATGTAATTTTACTATGTTAAAGTGAAAGCCTTTCTTTTTATATTTGAACAGAAAAAGGAGAA
Organism: Alexandromys fortis; assembly: GCF_014885135.2. NCBI lineage: Eukaryota > Metazoa > Chordata > Mammalia > Rodentia > Cricetidae > Alexandromys > Alexandromys fortis. The sequence goes on along the minus strand of NW_026068378.1, from coordinate 59,869 downwards.
ATGGTGTACAAGGGTCTTCTTTCTATGTGTTTCTTTCATTGGTTGAATAAAGAAAATTGCCTTGGCCTTTGATAGGGCAGCCTGTAGATGGGCGGAGGAGACAGAACAGAATGCTGGGAGAAAGAAGGAGGCTGAGGCAGAAAGCCGCCATGGAGTCAGCCACCAGGTCAGACATGCTGAATCTTTCCTGGTAAGCCACAGTCAAATGGTGATACACAGATTTAATATAAACAGGTTAATCAAGATGTGAGAGGTAGCCCATAAGAAGCTAGAAATAATGTGCCAGGCAGTAATTTAATTAATGCAATTTCAGTGTGGTTATTTCATGTATAAACTAGCCAGATGGCAGGGATGCAACCTGAGGCTCTTACTGCAACAAAGGGATGTGTGTGTTGAGGAGTATCTGTAGAATATGTAGGCAGTAGTGGGGAAGTTAAATATATCAAAATTATTTTAATATTAGCTTTGTAGTATTCATACTATAAAATAAGGGAAAAATTGTAGACTTTTTCTGTTTTTTTTTTTCCCTATGCAAAAGCCCTGCATCTTAAACACGTGTGAATATAGGATCAAATCACATCTTTGATGCTTTAAATCTATACTTGTTGCCCACTAAATGAAAACATAAGTCAATTTGGAATGAGAAACTACTTTTTTTTTGTTTCTTTGAGATGCCTTCCTCTTACATAGACATTTTCCTACTACAAATTTTTGGTAACCCTTTGTTGTCTAATTGGTTTCATTTCCTAGGAATATCATAGCATTTGTAGTCAATGCTGCAGCTTATATTAAAATTGTATAATTTATATTTCTAATAATAATAATTTTCTTAGGGTTTTAATTGTTGTGAATAGACATCAAGACCATAGAAATTCTTATAAAGATATCATTTTATTAGGGGGATTTGCATACAGTTCCAAAGGTTCAGTCCATTGCCATCATGTTTTAGAACATGTCAGCATGCAAGCAGACACTGTGCTATAGTTGAGCTTGCTACAATTTGCAGGGAAAAGAAAGTTAACTGAGACAATGGGCAGTATCTTGAGCATAGAAAAACTCAAAGACTACTTCCACAGTGACACACTGTTGACAGAGGTTTCTGTCCCACTTAGTCCAAAGGGTACCCACCAACAAATGGCACCAACATGTACAACTACATCCACATAAAATTTGAGAGAGCTTGGGAAGCAATTCTAGAGAGAAAAGATCAGAGTTAAGCACAGCTTCTTTGTAGCAGAATTTTCCTGGATGGACTCTATTTGCTAGAGGCAAATGTAACTCATTTAAGAAAGGCTTTCTGACTCTGATTTAGCTTTAATACCTTGCAGCTCTTTTAAGAGACCCCACAACAAAACACTTAAATGATGTTTATGAGTAGTCAACAGCTTGCTTCTTGGTGGTGGTAGAGATATTGAAACTCCCTAGAGTTTTGGCAAAAATCATGGCTGCCACTAGTATCTCAACCATAAAACAAGACTCTCAGAAAGCTTAGGAATGTGGTGAATCCAGCTGTCAAAGCCATGGCTTTATTCCTAGCCATGCTGCTTAGCAAATTAAAGACTCATGTGGTCAGAAAAAGAGAGACATACAGTAAAGATAGATTCAAATTTAAAAAAAAAAACACTAAACAATTTACAGTGTGTTTAAAAATATGTGTAGACTTGGGAGATATGAGACAAATGTAAAAGTCCTTCAAAAAAGACAGAAAAAAGAATAATTGGATGTGGTAGCACACACCTTTAATACCAGAACATGGGAGGCAGAGGCAGGCAAGTTTATGTGAGTTCAAGGACAGACTAGTATACAGAGTGAATTTCAGGACAGCCAAAGATACACAGATAAATCCTATCTCAAAAAAAATAAAATAAAATAAAAAATAAAAATAAAAATAAAATAATATAGTTTAAAATAAAGCCATGTAAATATGGAAAATACACAAAGAATCTGGAAACTGTGTGTTATTGTTTTTCCTTTGAATTGTTTGATGACTGAGTAAGGAGCAAAAGCTGCTAAAATACATTTGATTATAAATGCTGCCGCTGAATAATCCAACCTATATATTTTGAAAATGCCTTGATTTCAAAACTTGAGTCAAACTATATGTTACAGGAAATGAGCGTCTGTGGATTCATTCTGTGTTAATAAAAATCAGGTTTGATCAAAGAAGCCCCCCTCCCCCAAGAAATCTCTTATAAGAACAGATAGACCAGATATCTGAGTTCTACATCCAGACCAGCTTCAATACTTCTGGCTGAGATGATCAAGCCTCAAAGAATATTTCAGTCAGGACTTTACCATAATTCTAAATTTTTTATATCTCTTCATAAAATTATCAGCACCCCCAATCAGCAGAAAGTAGCCTGGAAAAAAAAACACCCACATTCTCCAAAAATGGCTTATGGATGTTTTTCTTTATTTTAAATTTTGGTTACAAGTTGTTATGGACATCCTTGCTTGTGTTCTCCCTCCAGCTGCTTCTCATTGGGACCTTGGGAGCTCAGTCCAGTGCTCCAGTGTGGGTCTCTGTCTCTATCTCCATCCATCACCAGATGAAGGTTCTATGGTGATATGAAAGATATTTGTCAGTAATGCTATAGGATAGGGTCAGTTCAGGTTCCCTATCCTCAGCTTCCCAAGGGACTAACTGGGGACATCGCCTTGGGCTCCTGGGAGCCACTCTAGGTTCAAGTCTCTTGCCAGTGGGGCTGATCTATTGGGAGCTCACCAAAGCCAGCTGGACTGTGACGGGAACAGCATGGGATAAAACCGGACTCTCTGATCATGGCGAACAATGAGGACTGATGAGAAGCCAAGGTCAATGGCAAGGGGTTTTGATCCTACTTCATGTTCTGGCTTGGTGGGAGCCTACCCAGTTTGGATGTTCACCTTCCTAGACATGGAAGGAGGGGGGAGGACCTTGGACTTTCCACAGGGCAGGGAACCATGACTGCTCTTTGGATAGGAGAGGGAGGGGGAGAGGAGTGGGGGGAGGGGGAGAAGACAGGGGGGAGGGGGAGAAGAGTGGGGGAGGGGGAGGGAAATGGGAGGCTGGGAGGAGGCGGAAACTTTTTTTTTCTTATTCTCAATAAAATAAAAAAAAAGGAAAAAAATGTTGTTATGGATAATGGTCAGGAAGAAAGCTAAACAAAGGAGATTAAATTCAGAAAATTTTGAAAAAAAAGGGGGGGAGTACTATGGAACAATGTTTTTGTACCCTGTAAATATTTGTCACTTGTATTGTTTTAATAGAATGTTGATTGGTCAATAGCCTGGCAGGAAGTATAAGTAGGGCAACGAAGCAGAAGTATAAGCAGAGCAACTGGAATAGGGGAATTTTGGGAAGAGAAAAGGCTTAATCTGCAGCTGTCACCCAGGTGCAGAGGAAGCAAGATGAGAATGCCTCACTGCTAAAGTTACCAAGCCACGTGGCTAACACAGGCAAGAATTATAGGTTAATGAAAAATGTAAGAATTAGTTAAATAGAAAGTTGAGATAATAGGCCAACCAGTTTATAATTAATGTAAGCCTCTGTTTCTTTGAGACTGAATGGCTGTGGGACCAGGTGGGGCAGAAAATTTTATCAACAACACACTTACTCAACAAGGTCATACCCACTCCAACAAAATCACACCTTCTTAGAGTGCCACCCCCTATGAGTTTTTTTGGGGGGGCAATTCCATTCAAACTTCCACAAATATTATTTTGAAATACATATGTACAATTATTCAATGCTTAATTAGGTTTAATACTCAACATTCAATTTATAAAACAAGCCCAATTCATTGCTTTAAATATGCTTATAACATATAACCTGTCCATTTACTATCCTCTTGACATTGTGAGATGATTTTCTATATTACATCTCTTATTTTGCATGAAAAAATAAGGAAAAATGAAAGTGTTAATAATAATTGATTGAACTAATGGGGTAGTATACTATTCTTTTTATATATAGTAAAATTATTTATTATATTATATTATTTATTCTATTTTTGATAAGTGGTCTCACTGTAGCTGGCCTGTAATTCATCATGTGGAACATAATGTCTTCAAACTTGCAGAGGTCTTCCTACCATTGTTTTATGAGTTCTATGACTAAAAATGTGTGCCAACTTGTTCTTCATATTTTACTTTTAACACTTATTAATTACAGAGAACATATGTGTGTGAAAAGCAGAATAGAATTTGAATAAATCAGTACTTTACTCTACAAAGTGCTTCCCAAAGACTGAGCCATCTCACAAGCCTGTAATACATTTGTTTTTGGTCATTGAGTTAACCGAAACAAACTAATATTCTAAAAGCTAATTTTGACTTAAATAATTTGAACATAACTAGGATATTTGTACATGTATTTTGAAATACCAAATGCCAATTACCATAATGTTTTATCTTACATTTTTCTGGAAAGAGAAAGTGAGAGGATGATGACAACATTGCTTATTTTGAAAGTTTTTAATGATTTTAGCTAGTTCACAAACGTAAAAAGATTACAAGCTCTATTATTTTTTATCATTTGAAGAACAGATGTATTAAAGACCCTGGTTGGAATATAGATTTTAAAATTCTAGTGTGTGTGTTGTTTATTGATGGAATACTTGTATTGAATCAGAACACAATAAGAGTTTTCACTCAAGCCTCCAGCTATTCATACTCAAACACTCTTTAAAAATGTTCAAATCAATTACAACACAGAGTGGTTTAAGTCCAGCTGGATGTTGAACTAAGAAAATCAGTTGTTATTTTGTTCTTCCATTAATTTGGTGGCAATACCATCTATTATACCATTCCATTTTATAAATATATTGGGTAAAGTTTCTCTCATAAGGAAAACAGTTTAAGATAGGTTTTAGTGGTAAGGTCAAACATCGGTAATCTGACAGGTAAATGCTTCTCAGATATCTTTTATAATAATGTTCAGCTTTATTTATCATATGTAAGGCAGAAAATGACAAAATAGGGTCAGTATTTTGTATAGGAGACATGGTTGTTGGCAATCTAAACAGTCCTCAAGTTTCTGTTAATACATACACACCCATATGAAAGTCTATGAAACTAATGTTACTGTACTCTTAGCAAAACTGCTCATTAACATGTATCTCACCAGACTTGAAGACCTATCATTTTAACTGAGATTCCTAAATGGTCCAGGAAAATCTACATATAGTTACAAAGATGTCTGTTACAAGTTAAAAAATGAAGTCAGAGCTTAAAAAGTGAAATCAGAGGTGGCTACTATGTTTCAGAAAATATTACCATGAGGGGCCTATAAAAGTTGTATCAATATTGATGTGTGAGGTACATTTATCATATAAGCAGGGAGTTACAGAGCAAACCAAGTGTTCTCAAATGTGATATTTTTTAGTCTAATTCTCAAATTTTTAATGTAAAATTGTATAGAAGTGTGAGAATTGAGCTCTTTGAGAAATAATTTCAAAGAACATTTTCGTAGTTAGTTAGTAGGAAAGTATTGTATTTGTATTTTATCTTTCTTATAAAAAACTACTTTTTTCTTTATAATCTACTTCAATTTTTACTTCAGACTAGTTATTTGTGATTTTACCTTTAGTAGGATAGATGTTAATATGAAACCTGTACTTTTAATTTTTAATTTTAATTAAAACTAAATATAACTACATTATTTCCCCAATTCTCTTTCCATCTTCTAAAATATCCCATGTACTCCCATAATGTTCTCCCTAAAACTTATGATCTATGGTCTCTGTTTTTTTTTTAAGAAAGATGTTACATATACACAGTATTTATTTTAATAGTTTTATTCATTATTTCCGCCTCCTCCCAGCCTCCCATTTCCCTCCCTCTCCTCCCACCCTTCTTCCCCTCCCTCTCCAGTCCAAAGAGCAGTCAGGATTCCCTGCCCTGTTGAAAGTCCAAGGTCCTCCCCCCTCCGCCCATGTCTAGGGAGGTGAACGTCCAAACTGGGTAGGCTCCCACCAAGCCAGAACATGAAGTAGGATCAAAACCCAGTGCCATTGTCCTTGGCTTCTCATCAGCCATCATTGTTCGACATGATCAGAGAGTCCGGTTTTATCCCATGCTTTTTCAGTCACAGTCCAGCTGGCCTTGGTGAGCTCCCAATAGATCAGCCCCACTGTATCAGTGGGTGGGTGCACCCCTCGTGGTCCTGTCATCCTTTCTCTTGTTCTCCCTCCATCTGCTTCTCATTGGGACCTTGGGATCTCAGTCCAGTGCTCCAGTGTGGGTCTCTGTCTCTATCTCCATCCATCACCAGATGAAGGTTCTATGGTGATATGCAAGATATTCGTCACTATTGCTATAGGATAGGGTCAGTTCAGGTTCCCTATCCTCAGCTTCCCAAGGGACTAACTGGGGACATCGCCTTGGGCTACTGGAAGCCACTCTAGGTTCAAGTCTCTTGCCAACCCTAAGGTGGCTCCCTTAGCTAAGATATGTGCTTTCCTGCTCCCCTATCCAACCTTCCTTTATCCCAATCTTCCTGTTTCCCCAAGTTCCCCCAATCTTCCCCTTCTCACTTTTATCTCCCCGTCCCCCCTCATCCCCAACCCACCCCACCCCAAAGATCTCAATTTTCTCCCCGGCAATTTTGTCTACTTCCATAGGGCAATCTTGAATGAAGATCTATAACTAGCAAAATAAAATCCTTCATATTTGGTTCCGGTCCAGGCACCAGGAGAGACATCACTGGGGTGAGTGAGTTTCTGACCGCGGCAGCAGCCCGGGACAAGGAACTCAGACACCCCTCCTACACTTCCTGGTCATCCTCAGGGGCTACTCTGCCCGATACCCCCTCTCTCTTCCTATCCCACCCAGCTTGCATCCACA
>NW_026068378.1:27071-46382 GCF_014885135.2 Alexandromys fortis | reverse complement strand
ATATACACTTTACTATTTATAATCATGTCTGCTTGTGTGTATAAACTTGTGACTAAAAGTGCCTGAAAAGGCCAGGCATTGGATACCCTGGAAGTGGAATGGAAGGAGGTTGTAAACAAACAAACATGGATTTTGAGAATCAAAATCCAGGCCTCTTGAAGATCAAAAAAATGTGCTTAACCACTCAGCCTTACCTCCAACTCCTATGTTCATTTTTTTATTATCACCTATAGAATAAGAGAATTATGTGCTGATTGTGTGATAGTCCACAATTATATGATCATTCTGAAAATTTTGAGAAGTGTAGTTTATGATTTAGTGTGTAACTTAAAGATAGCTGCTTGGTATCAGGGTATAATATATTATGCCTGCTTATACTTCTGGCAACTTATTCTCCAATTAAAAATAGAAACACCTGTAATTATCTGATTTTATAGAGTCTGTTGCCTTTTTTGTGTCTTGATTTGCATTTTAACAGAATTTGAGTTATCAATAGTGTAATAATACAAATTTTATATTATGTGTCTGTAAGATTTTCTACATGCATCCAAAACAAGACCTTGTATCAACATGAGTCTCCAAAGATTTTTGTTGCACACAATTAAATACAGTCATATTATTCATTAGGTGTGATACAAATATTTTGTAAATCATAGTTATTTGATAGCATGTAATTGTGTTACAGTTAGGAGTTACATTTAACTTGATATTTTTTGATTACTTAAAATTATGAAGAGAGTCAGTTACAATATGTACATTCCTTGAAGGAAAAGAATGGCCTGCCAAATCAAAAGGTGATTTTTATGAGTAATTTTGATAAACAGGTCTATATTGTATGCATGTGAAAATATTATTTCAAGTTTTTCAACTAGCAATGAATCAAATGGAGGAGACAGATTTTTCCTAACTTTTATTCATTTCATAAATCTTAAGGCATAAATATCAGTTAACATAAATTAGCTAAAACAGACATCTGTATGAACAAAAATGCAAATGTAATCTATTATGCTGATTGAAAGACTTTATTTATTATGAAATTCACTCTGGTGTATCGAAGGAGAATCAGGTTTATCAAAATAGGTTCAAAAATGTAAAGGAAAATTTTAGACCCAAATTACATTATACATTATTTCATAGTGCAATATGTGATAATGAATGAACCTGGTTTAAAATGGAGTAATCTGGCATTTGTTAATTTATTGGTAATAAAGATGGTATAAAAAGTTAATTGGCTTAAATCTTTTCTAAAGTGGGAAAAAATCAAATACTTTTGTTCTTTCTTTTTTATTGATTTTTATTGAGTTTTACATTTTACTCTGCTCCCTCTGTTTCTCTCCTCTCCTGCAACTCTCTCCCAAGGTCTTCATGGGTCCAATTTACTCAGGAAATCTTGGCTTTTTCTACTACCCATGTAGATCAGATCTATGTATGTTTCTATTTGAGTCCTCCTTTTTGTGTATGTTCTATGGGATCGTGATTTGTTGCCTGGTTCTCTTTGCTTTATGTATAAAAATCACTTATGGTTGAGTATATGTGATAATTGTCTTTCTGTGTCTGGGTTACCTCACTGAAAATAATATTTTCTAGCTCCATCCATTTTCCTGCAAAATTCAAGATGTCGTTATATTTTTCTGCTGTGTAATATTCCATTGTGTAAATGTACCACATTTTCCTTATCCATTCTTTGGTAGAGGGGCATATAGGTGGTTTATAGGTTCTGGCTATGACAACCTATGCTGTTATAAACATAGTTAACCACATTTCCTTCTGGCACGATTGAGCATCCTTTGGATATATACCCCAAAGTGGGTCTTGAGGAAGGTTGTTTTCTAATTTTGTGAGAAACTTTCTGACATCCACAGGTGCTATAACAACTTGCATTTTCATCAGAAATGCAGGAGTATTTCCTTTACCTCACAACCTCTTCAACATAAGCTCTCATCAGGTTTTTTTTTTATTTTTTTTTATTTCTTTTTATCTTGGCCATTCTTACAGGTGTAATATGGAATCTCAGAGTTGTTTTGATTTGCATTTCTCTGATAACTAAGGATTTTGAAGATTTTCTTAAGTTTCTTTCAGCCATTTTAGAATGCTCTGTTGAGATTTCTCTGTTTAGGTCTGTACTCCATTTTTTTAAATTTATTTATTTATTAAAGATTTCTGCCTCCTCCCCGCCACTGCCTCCCATTTCCCTCCCCCTCCCCCAATCAAGTCCCCCTCCCACGATCTATTATTAGATGATTTGTTCTTTTGATGACCAATTTTGTGAATGCATTGTATATTTTGGAGATCAGACATCTTTCTGATGTGGAATTGAAGATCTTTTCCCATTCTGTAGGCTGTCATTTTGTTTTATAGACCATGTCCTTTATTTTACAGAATCTTTTCAGTTTCAGGAGGTCCTGATGTGGGAATGTCATATATCAATCTGCTGGGAGCCGATTTGAGTGGCTGCCATTACAAGATGGCATTTGGCCCCGGACTCGCTTGATACCATAATAAAGGTTGCAGTTCTTCCATCAGAAAACAGGATGAGTTGTTGTGATATAGCTGCCCACACTTCCCCTGACCGGCAGGGGAACTTCCTTGTGGTCTGTAATTGAAAGGGATGTTCCCCTGCTTTCTTTCCGGCCGTGGGTCTCCAGAAAAGCAGTTGAAGTATCAAAGGTTGCTAGGCAGACTCCCTATATAAGCAGCTACAGCTCAGAGCTCGGGGCCCCTTGCTTTCTGCTCTCCCTTCAACCAAGAGGCTCCAATAAAGCGTGATTTGAGAAGAATCCTCGTCTGGTGGCTGTTCTTTCCTGCTGGTCAGGGAGTTCGCCACATCAATCTGTTGATTTCATTGGTTAAGTAATAAAGGAACTGATTGGCCCTGATAGGTTAAAACATAGGTGGGAGGAGTAAACAGAACAGAATGCTGGGAGGAAGAGGAAGTGAGCTCAGACTTGATAGCTCTCTGCTCTTGGGCAGACACCTCAGACAGAGACACCATGCTCCTCTCTCCCGGGCAGATGCATGCGATGAAGCAAGCCGCCAGGGCAGACATGCTTAATCTTTCCTGGTAAGACCGGAGCTACACATTTTATTAGAGATGGGTTGATCAGGATATCAGAATTACTCAGAAAGGGCTAGAGCTAATGGGCCAAGCAGTGTTTAAAAGAATACAATTTGTGTGTTGTTATTTCAGGGCATAAGCTAGCCAGGTGGCCAGGGTGCTGGGGATGCAGCCCCGCCGCTCCTATTACTACAAGGTCCCATTATTTAATTCTCTGTGTCTGTACTACAAGCATTATATTTAGGAAGTGGTCTCCTGTGACAATGTGTTCAAGTGTACTTTCCACTTTCTCTTCTATAAGATTCAGTGTGGCTGGTTTTATGTTGAGGTCTTTGATCTGCTAGGACTTGAGTTTTATGCATGGTGATCTATTTTCCTTCTTCTATATGTTGATATCCAGATATGCCAGCACCATTTTTAAATATACTTTCTTTTTTCCATTTGAGATTTTTTTTCTTCTTTGCCAAAAATCAGGTGTTTGAACGTGTGTGGCTTAATATCCAGGCCTTTTATTCAGTTCCTTTGGTTCTCCTGTATGCTTTACTGCCAATACCAGGCTGTTCTGAGCACAGTAGCTCTGTAGTAGAATTTGAAGTCAGGGATTGTGATACCTCCAGAAGCTCTTTAATTGTTCAGGATTGTTTTGGCTATCTTGGGTGTTTTGCTTTCCATATGAAGTTGAGTACCATTCTTTCAATTACCATTCTGTGAAAATTTTTGTGGGGATTTTGTTGGATATTGCATTGAATCTGTAGATTGCTTTTAGTAAGATTGCCAGTGTTACTGTGTTAATTCTATCTACTCAAGAGCATTGGAGATCTTTCAAATTTCTGATGTTTTCTTCAATTTCTTTCATCAAATATTTAACGTTCTAGTCATACATTTTTTTCATTGTTTGGTTAGTTATTCCAAGATATTTTATATATCTTATGCTATTTTGTGGCTATTGTGAAGGGTATGTTTCTCTGATTTCTTATTCAGCCCATTTATCATCTATGTACAGGAGGGCTACTGATTTTTTTTGAGTTAATCTTATATCCTATTACATTACTAAAAGTGTTTATGACTTGTAGAAGTTCCTTGGTAGATTTTTTTTTGATTTCTCATGTAAACTATTGTATCATCAGCAAATAGTGAGAGTTTCACTTCTTTTTCTTTCCGATTTGTATCCCCTTAATCTCCTTTTGGTGTTATTGCTCTAGCTAGGAACTCAAGAATAGATATGGAGAGAGTGGAAAACCTTGTTCCTGATTTCAATGAGATCCCTTTGAGTTTCTCTCCATTTGGTTTGATGTTGGCTATTGGCTTGCTGTATATTGCCTTTATTATGTTTAGGTATGTTCCTTGTATCCCTGTTCTCTGCAAGACCTTTATCATGAAGGGTGTTGTATTTTGTCAAAAGCTTTTTTTTTAATATATAATGGGATGATCATGTGGTTTTTGTTTTTCAGTTTGTTTATATGGTGGATTAGATTGACAGATTTTCATATGTTAAACCATCCCTGCATATCTGGGATGAAGCTGACTTGATCATGGTGGATGATGGTTCTGATGTGTTCTTGAATTCAATTTGCCAGTATTGCATCAATGTTCATGAGTGAGATTGGTCTATGATTCTCTTTCTTAGTAATTTCTCTCTGTTGTGTGGGTATCAGTGTAATTGTAGCCTCATAAAAAGAATGACAATGTTCCTTCTGTTTCTATTGTATGTAATAATTTGAGTATTGGTATTAGTTCTTCTTTGAAAATTTTGTTCAATTATGAGCTGAAACCATCTGGTCCTGGGCTCTTTTGGTTGGGAGACTTTTGATGACTGTTTCTATTTCTTCAGCAGTTATATGTCTTTTTAATTTGCTTATCTGTCTTGTTTTATTTTGGCAAGTGATATTTATTCAGAAAGTTGTCCATTTCCTTTAAGTTTTCCAATTTTGTGGAACACAGGTTTTTGAAATATGATCTGATGATTCTCTGTAATTCCTCTCTGTCTGTTATGTCCCTCTTTTCATTTCTGATTTTCTTAATTTATATATTTTCTATATGCCTTTTGGTTAGTTTGATTAAAGGTTTGCCTATTTCATGATTTTCTCAAAGAACCAATTCTTTGTCACATTGATTCTTTGTATTGTTTTCTTTGTTTCTATTTGGTTGATTTCAGCTCTCAGTTTGATTATTTTCTGCCATCTAGTTCTCTTGGGTGAGTTTGCTTCTTTTCGTTTTAAAGTTTTCAAATGTTCTGTTAATTCACTAGTGTGGGATTTTTCTAGCTTCTTTATGTATGCATTTAGTGCTATGAACTTTCCTCTTAATGCTGTTTTCATTATATCCCATACATTTGGTTATGTTGTGTGGTCATTTTCATTGAATTTTAGGAAGTCTTTAATTTCTCTCTTTATTTCTTCTTTAATCCATTGATGATTATGGTAAGTACCATTTAATTTCCATGTGTTTGTCGTCTTTCTGGAATTAGTATTGCTATTGACTTCTAGTTTTAAACAATGGTGATCTGATAATACACATGGAATAATTGCAATTTTGTAATTTTTTTTGTTACTGAGTATGTGGTCAAGTTTTGAGAAGGTTCTATGAGATTCTGAGAACACAATATATTCTTTTATGTTTAGATGGAATATGATATAGTTGTCTGTTAAGTACATTTGTGTCATAGCATTTGTTAATTCCCTTATCTCTCTGTTAATTTTTTGTCCTACTGACCTATTCAGTGGTGAGAGTAGACTGTTGAAGTCTCCCAATATTAGTGTATGGGGTTTAATGTATGATTTAAGTTTTAGAAGTGTTTCTTTCACATATAAAGGTACCCTTGTATTTGGGGCAAAATGCTCAGTATTGAGATTTTCTCAAGATGGATTTTTCCTGTGACTAATATGAAATTTCCTTCATTGTCTCTTTTGATTGATTTTAGTTTGAAGTCTATTTTATTAGATATTAGGATAACTACACAAGCTTGTCCTTTAGGTCCATTTGATTGGAATTTTTCCCCAACCCTTTACTCTGAGACATTGTCTGTCTTTGAGGTTGAGGTGTGTTTCTTGTATTCAAAAGAAAGATGGATTCTGTTTTCATATCCAATCTGATAACCTGTGCCTTTTTATATGTGAGTTTAGACCATTTTTTAAGGGATAATAATGAGCAGTTATTGCTATCTTTTGTTAAATTAGTTTGTATTGTTGGTGATTTTATTTTGTGCATTTTACCCTTCATTGGGATTTGTTGCTATGAGACCATCAATTGTTTGTTTTTATTTTGTTGTTGCTGATGTAGCCATCTTCCTTGGGTTGAACTTTTCTTTCTAGTATTTTGCATTTGTGGCTGGGTTTTGGTTAAATCTGGTTTTGTCATGGAATATCTTGTTTTGTCTTTCCATGGTGATTGAAAGTTTTGCTAGGTATAGTAGTCCATCTGCCATCCATGGTCTCTTAATATCTGCATAATGTTTGACCACAACCTTCTTGCTATCATTGTATCCAATTAAAAGTCAGATGTAATTTAGGTAGATCTACCTTTATATATCACTTGTCCTTTTCCCTTTGTAGATCTTAATGTTTTTCCTTATTCTGTATATGTAGTGTTTTGATTATTATGTGGAACGGTAACTTTTTTTTTTATACAGTCTGTTTGGTGTTTTGTAAGCTTCTTGCATCTTCATAGGCATATCATTTTTTTTAAGTTGGGAAAATGTTCTATGATTTTCGTTAAATATATTTTCTGTGCTTTTGAGTTGCACTTCTCCTTTTTCTATGCCTGTTAATTTTAGGTTTGTTCTTTTATGGTGTTCCATATTTCCTGGATATTTTGGATTACAATTTTGTGAGATTTAATGTTTTCTTTGATTGATGAGTACATTTCCTCTATTGTTTCTTCAGTTCTTGAGATTCTCTCTTCCATCTCTTGTATTCTGCTGTTTAAGCTTGCATGTGTAGTACCTGATCATTTTCTCATGATTTCTGTTTCTATAATTCCCTCAGCTTTTATTTTCTTTATTGTCTAAATTTCAGCTTTCAAGTCTCGAGTAGTTTCGTTCATATGTTTCATAGCTTTTTCTTGGTTTTCTTTAAGGGATTTGCTGATGTTTTCCATTTTTTTTGTTTGTCTTTTTCTCCATTTCTTTGAGGTAATTTCTCATTTCTTCTTTAAGAGTTTCAAACATTCTCCTGATGTTATTTTTAGGTCATTTTCTTCTGCTTCATCTGTTTGTTTAAGTCTTGCTCTTGTAGGTGCTTTAGGTTTTATTGTTATTGCTCTTTGCAGTGTTGTGTGTGTTCTTACCTTTTCTACTCTTCTTTTCCTCCACTTGGTATTGTTGGGACTGTCTGTGATTCTGTCGATTAATCTTCTGGGTGTCAGTGAACCCAAGGCTCAGATGGTTATTGTTGTGGAGTTTGCTATCTGAGGTCTGCTCTGGCTCAGGTTGCAGTCTCAGTCTTGTTCACATGGATCCCTGGACTGGATCTGCTCCTGCTCCTGTGGAGCTCACTTTGTCAGGCCCACTCTGGCCTAGGTAGCTGGTTTAGTCTCGCTCTTCTGGAGTTCCCCACCTCAGGCCTGCTCTGGCTTATGTCACTGGCCCAGTCCTGCTTTTCGCAAATCACCCTGGTCTGGATCTGCTCCTCCTCTCCTGGAGTTCACCATCTGAGCCCTGCTCTGGCCCATGTTGCTGGTTCAGTTCCACTCCTGTGAAATTTGTTGCCTTAGCCTGCTCCAGCCCAAGGTGGTGTTCATTGGCTCAGGTTCATTTTGGCCTAGGTTACTGACTTTAACCTGTTTTTGTAAACTCTGGTCTGGATCCCTTCCTGCATAGGCCCCTTTCTTAAACTTGGTCCTGCAAAGGTCTCTGGCTCCAGTCTACTCCCGTGGTGTTCCCAGGCTCAGGTGGTCCCAGACCCACAGAGGACCTGGCCCAAGCTTACACCCTGAGAAGTCACAGACTCACACTTGGACCAGCAGATGATTCTGATTATTCCCTTTGATGTCCCTGAGCAACACCCAGACCCACAAAAGTCCTGGCTCAGGCCTACTCCCTCTGAGGTCCCAGTCTCATCCTGGAACCACAGAGATCTCTTGTTCTTGCCTACTCCCTCAGAGGTCCCAGATTCAGGCACAGACCTGCAGAGGTCCTGGCTCAGGCCTTGTTCCTCAGAGGTTCTAGACTCATGCCCAGACCCACAGGTGTCCTGGCTTAGGTCTACTCCCTGGAAGGTCCCAGATTCATGTCTAGACCCGCAGTGGTCTCTTTCTCTGGTTCACTTGCTCAGCAGTTGCTTTCCTGTACCTGTTTCTGTGGAGCTTGCTGTCTCAGGTCGGCAGTGGTCCTTGTTGCTGGCTTAGTCCTGGTCTGCAAAGGTCCCTGGACTGTATCTGCCACCTGCTTCTGTGGAGCTTTCTTTTTTAGGTGCACTCTGGCCTAAGTAGGTGGTTCATTCTGGCTCCTGTGGACCTCACTGTCTCAGACCTGCTCTGGCCCAGATTGCTGGCTTTGTCCTGCATCAACAAATCACCCTGGTTTATATCCACTGCTCCTTTCATGCAGTTCACAGTCTGTGGCTTGCTCTGGGCCAGGTTGCTTGTTCTGTCTATGTTCTTTCTATAGTGGATTAATTATGTGCGATATTCAAAAAGTATCTTTAAGATGAAATCTCTAACAATTAATGGTTGTTGAGAGAGGAAGTCTCAGTCATCTCTTCATACATGCTCCTTTATGATATCATATTTCAAGTAGTCATCACTAAACACGTGTATATATGAGTAAGACTACGTTAACTCAACTCAGCATGTCATAATTATAAATTAATATGCACTTATATGAAAAAGTAATTGAAGAAGAAGAGGGCATGACCTTGGGAAGTGGAAGACTTGTGGGAAGAGTTGGAGGGAGGAGATCTCAACACATTACACATACCTGAAGCTCCCCAAAATGTAAAAATTAAAATAAAAAATTGATTGAGGTATGAAGCTTTAGCGAAATAGTTCAAGAAGATTCATATTCTCTCTCCAGCACCCATACTGGGAGGCTTAAAATTACCTTTAACCCTACTTCCGGGAGTTCTGATTACCTCTTTGGGTTTCCCCAAGCACCTTCACTTATTTGCATAAATAGAACAAGCACACAAATACACATAATTAAAGCTAAAATAAATCTCATTTTTATAAATGTTGAGGTCTGAAAATAAACTCAGTACATTGTAAAATTTTGAAAAATCAGAACATAACATTACAGAATTATGATTCATGTCATTCCTGACACATGTCTCAATTCTGTAATTGCTTTGTTAGGTTTAATATTATTATCATAAAGTATTCTTTTAAGAAATGCAAGAAGAAACTCTAATTTAGCATATCCGAGGAGAAAATGTGCTTTTAAAATTATGATATAAGCTGTGTTACACATGCTGGGTAAAACTTTGTGTTTTGCATGACTGAATTAATTCTCACTCAACAATAAAATTTTGTTAAATCAAGTGATATAATAGCTCCAAAGAAAGGCACCAGTTACTGAAACTGAAATACTTGGTTTTAATATATTGTCATCTATCACAGTAGAATGTGGCCTTAAACACATGGAATTAATTCTCATAGACAGGGCATTTAATCTTAGATTTTTTTATTTAAGTGTATTTTTTTTTATAAAACATTAATTGTGTAAAGTAGCCAGCATCCTGACAACACTGAAATACAGTTAGACTGTGTAACAAAGGAAAATGTGCTAATTTGTGGGAGTGGATAATTAACTATATGGTTATTCAGGTGGACAGTATAATGACAATTTGTGAATTAAGTAAGTATGAAATTTAATTTGAGGGTGGAGATGTTCATATATTATTTTAAGGCTTATTCAAAGATTATGTAGGAAATGGAGATATACCACCTAGTGTGAAAGAAATGGTGTTAACAGTATTACTGGTTGTTCTATTATTAATTCCTAGTGATATTTATTTAGCAAAAATACTTGAGTCTTTGTTGCAGTATGTTTTATATTTTTCTCAGTTAAATTTATTTGTATTCCTTTTTGAACATCATTATAGTGTATGATAATTCTGTTTGACATTAGTAGATTAATTAATTAATTATATTATCACAAATATGTTACATAGTTGGGTCTTATGGTTTTGGCAAGTTTTAGTACATGTTACCATACTCTCATGTTACTTAATTTAATCTTATAAAGATTTAAATATTTGTCTTCTTAAAATAATTTTCTATTACATTTATTTCATTCCCATAATAAAGATACACTAACCAGGATATGAGTTCTTCTCATCCTAAATGGTCAATAGTGTTGTCTTTAATATTTAAAACTGTTTGAAAGTTCTGTGTCTAGTAGTTTTTATATGAATTGTTAAATATAATATATTTGATGCTGTGTCAGTATTTTTAAATATTTTTTGAGTATGGTTGTTCTGCTTACACATCTGTGCACCACATGCATCCAGTGTCTGTGGAAGTAATAAGGGTATCAGATATTCCAGAATTGGAGTTACACGTGGTTATGAGATGCCTTGTAGATTCTGGAAATTAAACTTCATTTATCTGGAAGAAGAGCTAGTATTCCTAACCATCAAACCATTTCTCCAGCCTTGTCTTATCTTTTTAAAAAAAAGAGATTAAAAAGAGATTTCCTCAGGAATGCATTCCAAATACTTTAATATTTGTTGACAATATATTCCTCACATATTCTTTTCAGTTTCTGCACTGTGTTTTTTATTTCTTCACTCTTATTCTAAATAATTTATTTGGCTCTTTACTTCTATTCCGCATCCATCTTGTAAAAGTTTCTCAACTGATATTTGATATTGCAGACATTTTGAATATTTTTTCTTAATATTATTCAGCTATGTCATCAATTTTTATGCTCATCTTTCTTTTTGCTTTCCAAATATTTCTGATTATTTTCCTTTTTAGGCACATTGATATTCATCTTAACTTCTAATAAGTAGTATTAAGTACAATATAAATTGTATCAGGCCCATTTCTAGGTCATATTTCTATTTTCTTTTTATTACAAATATTTTGTGTTTATGTTGTAACTTTTCTTCTCCAATAAACTCCTGAGAAGTGTTTCTTATTTTCATATGCATAATTTTTTTTATTTATAACTTAATTGCATTTTGTTAAGAGAATTCAAAGATGTATAGTGGTAAAATTTTGATAATTACTATTATTTTGTGATTCATACTTTCATTAGTTTTATAAGAAAACAGTATATATTTAAAATATATATTTTCTGATAATTCTTTGTAATATTTTAAATATATCTGTTAACTTGTTTGGTGTTATTGAAATGTATTTTATGCTTATGAAATGTTTATTTATTTAAATCACTAGTTGCATCGAAAAGTCTTAGATCTCCTAAAATGTGAATCCTAATATGTTCAATTTTAAATGTTGTTTTATGTATTTCTGCTTTACCTAATTAGGTGTAGGTAAACAAGTGATATGCTGATAAGTATTTGAAAATCAACATTATACATAGCAAAATAAATACTCCCCAATGCACAAAGATTGCCAATTGTTATATCACAAATCATTTCACCATGCTGTCAAACTAAACTCACTATATACTATGCATTGAAAAAACAGAAGTCATCTCTCATTCTTCCAGAACCATAGTTTTTTTCCGTATTCTCTTTGCCATAAGGTATTCAGCCTCTGACACATTTTCTACTTTATTGTTGTTTTGCTTAACTAGAGGTATAGGCAAGTGACTGCATTCTCCATTCTCCAATACCATGCATCATATATACTCCATTTCCTTAAGATTTTTGTCACATATTCTAGTCCCAGTGAAAATAAAGTTAACAAATGACTAAACATGCTATGAGAGGAATGGGGTATAGGTTGTTAATAATCCTGAGTATGTGGATCTTAAATATTTAGAATTGGTGTACTCTAAGAATAGGGAAAAGTGTGGAAGTGATTTAGAGAAAGCATGAGAGACTATAAACCAAACTTAATGGTTGCTATTGTTGACTATCAGAGGACTGAGCTCGTAACAAAAATGCAGAGAGTGATGCTATGGTTTCAGATAGATAAAAGAATTCTACTAAAGAATTGGATTAAGTTGTTATTCTTCTTATATTCTCACCCAGCCTTATATTATTCTCTTAAAGGCAGGGTAAACAGGCTGAGTACACTGTAGGCTATCAACTTAAGTCTTAAGTGAACTAAAGGTGAGTTATTATCTTGGAATGTGAGATTCCTATTTTTTAATATAAGAGATATTTTCACAGTAATGCATCACCACAGAGAATAATAGAGAAAGTAACTCCTTAGTTAGGATTTCTGTTGCTGTGAAGTGACACCATAAACGTAACAACTCTTATAAAGAAAAACATTTAGATGGAACTGACTTGCAGTCTCCCATTTTTTACTACTTTATCATCATACCAAAAAGCATGGTAGCATGCAGGCAGACATAGTGCTAGAGAAGTAGCTGAAACGTCTATGTCTCAATCCACAGGCAGCAGATGGAGATAGTTCAACATTGGGCGTAACTTGAGCATATGAGACCTCAAAATACACCTTCATATGGATGAAGATTCTAATAAGGCTACACCTCCACCAGTGAGACCACAACTAGTAAAAGTGCCATGACTTATAGGCCAAGTAATCAGACACATAAGTCTATGGGGGCCTTTCCTATTCAAATGACCACAGTAAACAAACCAAAACATCTCTTCAGGTGACTGTAAATGAGCCATGATACCAATATTGAGTCATTCACTAGTCTTGGTCATGCTGAACAATTTCTACACCCTAATTCTGATCTAGCTGATTTGTTTAGATGTCATATAACTACTTTAAAATGTAAGAGTCAATAGCTCCCCTTTTTAAAACATACTTCACTTCCCACAAGACACATATCCACAAACTTGGGTCAATGGCATAGTATCCTTTGCTCAGATTGAGTCTTGGAGTGGTTGCACATTGAATGTGTAAGAAGGGGATTTAAGAACCTAGAAATATAAAAAATAGGGACTACTGATATAGCATGAAACCATTTTCTATACACCAATTCCTGTGCAAATCTGCAGATTTTTTTGTCTCATATTGTATATTTGCAATTCTGAGAGAGTAGTTCTTGAGCTCAGTGAGACTTGTCTTTTTCTTTTTGTTTACAGTCTCACAGATGGGGTCTGTCTATTATTTTTATTTTGCCCACACAGACATTTTAAAAATTCTTTGATGTTACAAGAAACAAGCCACTTGTTTGTCCTCTCCCAGAATGGAAATAACCACAGAGAAACTCTATTAATTAAAACACTGCTTGGCCTATTAGCTCTAGCTTCTTATTTGACTAACTCTTATATTAATTAAACCTATTTTTATTAATCTGTATATTGCCATGTGGCAGTGGCTTACCAACAAATATTCAGCATGTCTGACTCTGGAGGCTCCATGGTGTCTCTCTGAATCTGCCCTTCTTCCTCCAAGCATTCAGCCTAGCTTTCCCTGCCTACCTAATTCCTATCCTATCTACAGTCCAAGGCAGTTTCTTAATTCATTAATGGCAATCACAGCACACAGAGGAGACTCCCACATCCCCTCCCCTTTTCTGTGTAATCAAAAAGGAAGGTTTTAAATTTAGCATAGAAAAATTACATATAACAGAATAGGTATCAAACAAGAATTACAGTTATAATATTTATATTTACTTTATCTTTTATCATAACTAAGGAAAAGTATAAATATAATTATAAATTATTCAACTCCATCAAGACTCTTGAAAGATATAATATTACCTAAGTAAACAGGAAGTACATTGTAAGCAGCTTCTAAAACTCTAAAAATGACAGAGACATCTTGCTACCTGGACAGTCACCCAAAGTTCTTCTGTACCATTGGGGCATCCATCTTCAGCCTATAGACCCATAGTATCCAGCAAACTTTTCATGAAGCCAGAAAATTTCAAAGACAGTTCTGCCTATATTCTGTGTACTGCAGAATGTCTTGCAGACTCTTTCATGAAGCAGGGACCCTAAAGGATTATCTAACCTTTACTTAAGTTCAGCAGTCATTTTTCTGTGGGTCCTGCATGTCCAGTTAAGCAGTCTAGGAACGGACAGTTTCTTGCCCAAAAAACTAGCTCCATAATGAGCCTCTGAGATGCCCATCTTCCTCTTAAAGAAATTGGTGCTTCCAGGAACAGATGTGTCTCATTGTCATAAAAAGTCCAAAGTTATTTAAAAAAATGCCATATTCTAAAGATATCTGAAAGATTTGAAGAATACCTATCCATCTGAAATACATCTTTGTACATCTAGAAAATCTAACTAACATGATGACAAGCTTGACTATTATAGATGATTATTTATTAACCTATATTTCTTAATTATACATTACATTTTTAAATAAACTACACAATTACAATATCTTAATCAAGAGCAGAAATATACATATAACAAGATTGACTTTAAACGTATATCAATAAAACAAGATTTATACCAATACAAATCTCGATAGTATATCCCCCTTTAAATGTAAACAAACAAAAATGGAAATAAACAATATTTGGGAATATAGGTGTAGTTCTGTCCATACTACTACCTGCTATTTGTGGGCTTTTTTAATCAGGTCTTTCATGGTGTATCCTGTGTGCTAGGTTCATCTCATTTAGCAGTTGGGAGAATTATTTTCTTTTGGGGGGTGTTCACTGCAACCTTTCAAGGAGTCTTGTTCCATGAAACCATATTAGCCTGGAAGTAATCCACAGGTTTCCATAATCTGTGGAAACAAAGGAAGAATCTATTTTTCAAAGCAACATATCCTTAGACTCAAATTTGGATATCATAATAATTTTATAATATATGTGTTTGTTTAGCTTAGCAGCCCATATAATAAAATGTCTTTCTGTACTTAGCTCCTTTACAGTCAAAAAATTCAAAGAAAACACAATAATATACATAATCCAGACTCTCTGTATATAGTCCATCTTTACATGGCTTATTTTTTCTTACTCCTTTTAATTTATGACTGCCTGTACTCTGTCTATTTAAAGACATTTTTCTAAAAACCAATTTACTTCTTTTTCAATTCTCTATAGTATTTTTCTTCTCTCTCCCAAGCCTATGTACATTTATCTAACACAGTGACACATGTAAAGTTATTTTATGTCTGAATCCATCCTTATTGCATTATCTGTAATTCTTTACTGTCTTGAAGAGCTTTTAATATGGTAATCAGCTTGGTTGTAGCTGCTCTGGATGCTGGCTCCACCTCTCCACACTTTTAAAATGGTAGACATACTGCTAAGTCTGGTAGGAGCCACACTCAGATATTTAATTCTCTCTGAGAATAACCATGCAGCAATAAACCCTTTTTAACTTATTAATAGCTAAATATGCCATGCAGCACACTGTGAGGCCTAGAAATATTTCTGTGTATGGAGGCAGGAATCTGCCATGCTCCCCTGCTTTTACACACCTAGGAGACCTGATCTCGCTGCCTACCTCAGCAGGGAGCACTGAGCCATAGGCATGGTCTCAGCTACTTTCCTTCCAACTCTGAGTGAGCACACAATCACCCAAGCCAACAAATGCTATTCAAGTTCTCCATGGCCAGATTTTGCACTGGCAGCATGGCCCAGGAAGCCCTGTTTTAAAACCATGCAGCTTTTCTTCCCTGATGTGGCCAAACCAGGAAATCCTCTTCCAAAGGAGCCACGCCTCTGCCCAACTCTATAACACAGAGCCCACCAAAGAAAATGCCACTACAAAACCATGCATAACTCTGTTCTTTTGTCTTTTTTAAGCTTTCTCAGGTTGAAATGGATTTCCATTATGTTGGTGTGCCAATCTGTTGGCTGCAGATCTGTACAAGGAGGGCCTGCTTGCTTGTCCTGGCCACCCAGAACTGAAATCACCACATAGAAACTATATTAATTAAAACACTGCTTGGAACATTAGCTCTAGCTTCTTACTGGCTAACTCTTTTATAAATTTAACCCGTTTCTATTGATTTTTATAATGTCACGTGGCAGTGGCTTACCAGCAAAGATTCAGCATGGCTGACTGACAGCTCCATGGTGTGTCTCTGACTCTGTTCTTCTGCCTCCTAGCATTCAGCCTTGGTTTGCCTGCCTACCTAAGTTCTACCTATCAAAAGGCCAAGGCAGTATCTTTATTCATTAAAGGCAATCACAGGACAAAGAATGGGCTACCACATCACTTTGTTTTATTTACCATTCTAAAATCCAATTTTTTGTGTTTGACCAGATTGATGCAGTGATTTTGCTTACTGATACCATATGTTGGAATAGTTTCACATTTATTTGTTTCTACCTTGTAATGACATAAGACAGTACTTGCTTTTTTTTTTTTTTAATTTCTTGCTTTTCAGAATCTCAGTTCTTGCATATCAGAATACCATAATGAATATTCAATATTGGTTGCATCCAACTTTTATTATCTCCATATTGAGAACCTTTTCAAGAGTAATAGAAACAGACATCTGCCTAGAGGAGAACTTAATAGCACTAGTTACCTAAAACAGTGTAATTCATGTCTACATTCTAAACATTTACCTTATACCTATTGCTCTTACATCTGTAGCTCTTGGCCTTTATTGAAGAAGTTTCCTGTTGCAGTAGATGAAGATCATCTACAACACAGGTCCTAAACCAAAGACAATGGGAACATATTGGAGATTGCAACAGTCAAAAGACCAGAACATTTGCTGCCACATCATGTCTCCTATTCCCATATATATTAAAATGGAATATTGCCATGAACTCTTATCATTATGTCACCTAAAAAAAACCTGTACAATGACAAATACAGACGACATGTTAAAACCTATGGGTAATGTCTCACAAGACTCTGCCCCCTAGGTCAGTAGTAGTCATCCTTCCAATGCTGTGATCCTTTTATATAATTCCTCATGTTATGATGATCCCAACCATAAAATTATTTTGTTGCTACTTTATAACTGTATTTTTTCTACTGTAAAAATATGTTATGTAAATTTATGTTATGAAACTTTGTTGAGAACTATTCTAGGAACAACAGGCAATTAATGGCTGTTAAGAGAGGACTAAGCAGTCTTTCTCAGGAATTAGCACCCTGATAGTTTATCCAATTTCAAATAATCCATAAACAAAAATATAAATGAGCAACACTAAATGAATTCACCAGGTTTGTTTTATATGCATATAATACAATAGTTAAAGAAGAGGTGAAGAATTTAGTGGTGCCACAGGTGATTTGGAAGTGGGAGAATATAGGGTGAAAATAAGGCACAAATTGTAATCATGCATGACATTCAAGAAACAATAATAACAAAAAAACTCTGAAAATGGAAGAATTAATTTATAGGAATATGGGGAATATCTGAAAAAGTGAATGATTTGCAAGGCATGTGGTCACATTTGTAAAGCAGAATTCACATAATATTTACTTCAAAGAGTTAGATGAAAACTAAAAATAATAAAGTTTAGCTGTGGTGGCTCATACCTTTAATCTCAGCATTTAGTTGGCAGAGGCAGGTAGATCTCTATGAGTTCAAGGCCAATCAAACATACAAAGTGAGTTCCAAAACATTCAGGACTATATAGAGAAATCCTGTCTCAAAAAATAACTAAAATAAAAATAAAAAATGAATGCTAAATAAAGTTATAATTGATCAGACACAATTATGTTTGCTCCTTATCATGAAATAAAAGAGAAAAAAATTCAAATAGCAGTTTATCATGGATGAAATATTTTATTCTAGATCCTATGCCACTTAATCCAGGCATATAATTAAATGCCTGTAATCTTAGCACCTTAGAGTTGGAAATATGAGGATTAGAAGTTTAGTGTAACCTGTAGTTACAGAGTTAGTTCAAAGTCGTCTGGGAAGATGAGAAAGAAACAAAGACAGAAAAACACAAAGAAACATTGAGAAACATAGAAATTAAGAGAGACAGAAATATATTTCACCTACTGTGGTTTAAAAATAAATGCCCTCAACGGGACTGGCACTAGTGTGGTCTTATTGGAGGAAGTGTGTCACTGTGGAAGTAGACTTTGAGGACTCATATATATTGAAGCTACCACCCCGTGACACAGACTACTTCCTGTTGCTTGAAAAATGTACAACTTTTAGCCACTTCTCCAGAACCACGTATGCATTTATGTTGCCATGTGCCACCATGGTGACAATGGATAGAACCTCTGAACTATACACAAACCACCCCAATTCAATGTTTTTTCTTTATCAGAGTTGCCATGGTCATGGTGTCTTTTCACAGCAATAGATACCCTAACTGAGAAACCTCTTATATCAGTCTTGGCCAGTGTGCGATGTCTGCTTCAGTTTTTTTTTTTCCTAATGGAAAAGTTATTACAATATTTTTAAATATCAGTTTAGTATTGTATGTAAGGAGACAGTTTACATCAACTCTTATGTAATTTTCAAGAATATTGGATTTGGTTATTAAACATCACTTGTTCTTGTCATTTTATGTCTAGTTGACAAAAACTAGAGCCATTTAGGAAGAGGAAGCCCCAAATGAGCAATTGTATCAATAAAATTGTTCTGCTGGCAAAACTGTAGGAAATTATCTTAAATACAGATTAATATGAGAGAATCAAGACTACTGTGGATGTAACAAAGAGTGAACTGGTGATGCTGGGTGCTATAAGACAGGGGGTTGAGAAAGTCATGAAGTAGCAAGCCAGGAATCTGCATCAGTTTCTGCCTCCAGATTCCTATTTTGAGTCCCTGTGTTGACTTCTTTCAGTGATGGCTTTTATTTAAAATAGATTCTAAGGCAAATTAAAATAAAGCTTCCCCTCTCCATGCTGGTTTTGGTAATAAACAGTGTCTTATTGCAACAATACCAAGACTAAGGCAAACAGTAGATTCCTTTTGATTTTTGTATTCAATGATTTATGCATTCCACTACTAGTGATTATTTTTAACATCAAGAAATTGCCTTTTACTACAGTAGATTAATGTGTCTATTTTAGGTAAAATGACAAGAAAAATGGAGGTAGGGCAAACTGTGAGCAGGATGCATTGTATGAGAATAAGCAAAAAAAAATGACAACAAACACATGCAAGATATCTTTATGATAATAAGCATAACTGGAGAATCCTTTTTTTCATATTATGATATTGCAAAACATATGCATTCATAAAAAATTTTCAAAATAAATCACAATGTGAGCTCTTAATAGATTATTTAAATTCTAAATTACACTTTTAAGTTATAGATATTGAAATAATTTTCTAGTATCAAGTCAGATAACCCTCCATATATA
>NW_026068378.1:24923-26358 GCF_014885135.2 Alexandromys fortis | reverse complement strand
TGTTTCATAAATAATAAAGTTTCCCAGGCTCATGTGGCGTGGGGCATACTTCAGTTCCTCAAGGACTGCTTTAATGAACGGTGGAGCCGAGCCAAGGACATACTTTGATTTCTTAGTAAGCGGTCAGCTATAAACAAGAAAATTGAGAAATACAGAGAAAGATCAGACTAGGTGTCAGGAGGGCTCGCTCTCAGGGCCATCTCCAGATATGAGATTTGCCTAGGGCATCAGGTCCTCTCTGGACTGCTGATTGCCAGGGGGACCACCTGGGGCTTCGCTCCAAGAAGCTCTAACCCCAATCCTTCAGCAGGCAAAAGCCAGCGCAGAGGCATTTTGTCACTACACGGCAGTCACTGCTGTGGAAGTGGCAGGTCTCCCTTTTTTATTTTTAAAATGAAGCTCGAACACCTCCTGTTTCACTGTCTGTAATGAAGAGAATAAGCACTTTAAGAGACAGGGGAATAAAAAGATGACCAATACTATTAAGAGTATAATTACTCCAATGAATACAAAGTATTGTATCCAATCTAAGGGATTAAGGCTCTTAAGTCCACGTTTTAATTGTGAAGTCAAATCTTGCAGTCCCCCTAATTGTAAATGAGATTGACTCATAGCAGAAATATCCTTTTGTAATGCAGCTAAATCATGAGTAATATCATTATCTTGCCACAATCCCTGTAGGTGAGCCTTAACTTTATCCCATGGCTGTGAAGTATTATAAGGTAATGGTGTGACACAGATTGATTTAAAATTACCATGACAACGTGTCGATAGAGTTGTTTTTAAATTAGCAATGTCCTGACCAAGAGCGAGCACTACCTCCTCCAGTACATTTATTTTTGCTTTTAGCTTTTTTTTTGAAATGAAGAAATCCAACCAGAATTAACCTAACATAGTCAAATTTTTAACACGTTTTACGGTTTTTTTTTTTTTTTTAAATTTAGTATTTGTAGGTATGAGAAACCAAAGCAAATACAGTTTGTGCCCCCTTTGGCCTTCTACAACTTTCCACACACCCTCGGGTCAGACTTTTTTGTCACCCTCTGTTTTTCTGGCCCAGCCAGACATTTTATTTTAGACGAACTCCTCTTTTCCTTTTTTTTTTCTTTACTATTTTAGTCTCCTGTCTTTTCTTACTTTTTACACAACATGAAAATTTTTACCAAAGTCCTTTTTGTGGTTTTTCTCTGGACTTTGACTTTTTTTTTTTTTTAAATCTCTCTCTTTTTAAGCAGAGACACAAGGAGCCTTTGCAGAGCATATTGCTTTTATGTAAATCTTTTCTTTCCCATAAAAATGGCCCCTTGCTTTTGCCCCCCCTTTTTTTTTTACTATACTTAAAGCTGTTTTAGTTTTTTTTCTTTGAAGACTTTTTTATTTGTTGCTGGAGCTGCTTTTTTTGCTTTTGTCACCGTTTTTTTTTTTTTTTTTTTTT
>NW_026068378.1:16318-22241 GCF_014885135.2 Alexandromys fortis | reverse complement strand
TCTGTCTCACACCATTATTTACTTTCTACCGTGGGAGACTAGTTCTCAGGGTCCTGTGTTTAGCTTTCCATCTATATAGTTTTTATTCTTTGCTCCATATCCCCTAATAGTTTTCTCATTTTCTCATGATAGTTCCTATACCAATATATTAAAACTAGTCTCATGTTATCAATAATTTCCTTTCTTTCCTTCTTACTATAAAGACTCCAGGGCTTCTGAGATCTAGCTAATCTTTTCATAAAGGGGAATTTTCTCTAACTCTCCTTTTCTTCTCTAAATCTGATTCACCTTGATGATTCCCTCATAACATATTAACCTTAGTCGCTTCTGTTTCATAAATAATAAAGTTTCCCAGGCTCATGTGGCGTGGGGCATACTTCAGTTCCTCAAGGACTGCTTTAATGAACGGTGGAGCCGAGCCAAGGACATACTTTGATTTCTTAGTAAACGGTCAGCTATAAACAAAAAAAATTAAAAAGTACAAAAAAAGATCAGACAAGGTGTCAGGAGGGCTTGCTCTCAGGGCCATCTCCAGATTTGAGATTTGCCTAGGGCATCAGGTCCTCTCTGGACTGCTGATTGCCAGGGAGACCACCTGGGGCTTCGCTCCAATAAGCTCTAACCCCAATCCTTCAGCAGACAAAAGCCAACACAGAGACATTTTGTCACTACACGACAGTCACTGCTGTGGACGTGGCACATGATGAAAAAATGTAAATTTGTTATAAAAAGGATTCTTTATAAACATGACAGATAATATGGATTGTAATGGGTACTGTAACTATTGAGACTTAAAGACATAAGGATTCCTTGCAATTTTGATGTGTAGAGAATTAACTTAAAAACAATTTTCTTAGAATCAATGTCTTTTTTTTGATAGTAGTAAAGATGTTTCTTACATGATAGTTTAACAAAACAATCTCCTGGGCTTCTGTTGAGTTTGAAAAGCCTGGTATCAGTGATACATGTGGTCTAACATCTTGTATTTCTAGTTTAGTTACTTTTGAAAGCCCTTGGAAATATCCTTTTGATCTTTAGTGTTAAAGACTGGCAGGGGAGAAAAGATCAATATTGCCCTATAAACTTCAATTTGGAAGCTTGACAACATTGTCTGCATTGTTTTAATCAGATAGTCTTATCTGTCTTTGCTATATGTCAAACAATTCACTACTGTAAATATAAGGAAGTGGTAATGAATAGTACCAATTTAAAAAACTCATTATGGATTTAAGCTCTATATCCTTAAAAGAGTGTGAGCCTGCATAATTTTTAACCAGAAGCAATTTTAAATGGGAGATATAATATTGGCCATTAAAACCAGCAGGTAAATTAGAAGCAATATAAAACCTAATCTATTTTGAGTTCCAGTTCCCTGCTTATAAATTTTGTTAGAAACTTGTGAAATAAAAGAGTGGCAATGACCTACATTTATCAAGTACATTTCAATGTATCAATGGATTTGTGCATACATAAAATTTGATGAATTATTTTCTGGAGAGTAAAATATATCCTATATTCTAAAAAAAAATTTAGATGTAATTATGAAATGGTATATTGCTTTCCACAGAATAGTAGGACCATTTCACAGAGACTTTAAGGCTACTAATCTCTTTCTTTCTCTCAATCTCTCCTTTCATCAATCTCTCCACTCTTAAAAAATGTTATAGCAAAAAGCATAGCCATTAGAACAAGTTATACTTTCAGAATTTATAGATAATATTCTTTTGTTTCTTTGAGAAATAAGAAAATACAGTTCATGCCTCAGTTCCACAATGCACTTGTTCTCAATTCCTGTGTTTATCCCTACAATGGTCTCTGATATGAATATGAATGACAAACGAGTGACCCAAACTGTTAACTGAGATGGTTTAAAAAATTTCAAACAAATAAGTTTAAGTTTAGTAATAACATTACTTACAAACTCTTTCTATTGTGTATTATGTGTATTATCCTTATTGTGACTTTGACTTAATATCTTAGAGTTCCCAAGTATCTGTGCTGTATCTTCAATCTTAATTTTTCTAGAACAACTTACATATGAATATAGCTTCAAAAACACAATGGCTATGTGTTTGAAATATTTATCTATAGTTTTGCAATATACCAATGAATCTTACTTCTCAAATTTCTATTTTTAAGCATATCCTCTAATGGGATTATACTTGGAAATACGGAAAATAGGCAGGTAATTAAGTTTTTATGAGACCTAAAGGTAGAGACATCCCTAAATAATGTCAAGAGAAATGAAAAGAATGGACCCTCAGCTTACAAGGCTTCACCAAGGAAGATGAACTCTTTCCGAAACTATGCTAAAAGCCATTTGTGGTATATTCTGTTAAAATAAACAAACATTGATTAATCAATTAAAAATCTAGCTGCATTCTGCCTTTTCCTGAGAATGTGAATGAGAATGAATACAGGAGTAATGGTCTAACTTTCTTGGCACAATTTCAAGGCAGGGAAATATTCAAGATGTTCAGAGTTATTGCTTACTACTCTTATCCAGTTAAGGAGAAAGTTAGAATAAAAGAGAAGAAAAAGAGAGAAAAAATGTGAACTTTGGGGAGGAAATTGTGAAAGCAAGTTTAAAAATTGGGAGATGAAAATACAGACAACTAAGCATCTCTAATTGTTAAAGAAATTAGAAGCTTTGAAGAGAGATCTAGCACTAAGCATTGAAGCAGCAGAAAGGGCACCCCAAAAGCAACGACCTACTCATTCAAGGCTCCAGTATTGGGAAATGTAAATGTACTTGGAAAAGATAGTCTAAACTGAAAATACAGCTGAAATATGTCTCTTTTCCTTGAACTCAAGAAGTGTTTCCCCAGGGTCACCACACAGAAGGTGGTACAATTGTGCTTCAGGAATTTCAGGCACCATCTTGAATTGAAACCAAATTTGGCAGTTTCTTCCCTGTGGTTTTGCAGGTATGAAAGATTTAGGATTGATTAAGTCAAGAATTCTTGGGCCCACAGTAAGTTCCTGAGACCAGGCAATGTGTTCCAGGGTTTGAGTCCCTGCAAGGAGCCTCTGAGAGGTTACAGAATGACACTGTGAATGAAAAGCATAAGGAAAAATGGATTCCACTTTATGTGAGAAATACCAGAACCATGGTATTTCACTGAGGAAAGTTGAATGAATGAAATGGGCCTAACACAAGAGAGATACTATATGGGATGCATGCAGTGGAGCTCAAGGGTTGTAGCAACCTAAGCTTTTTTAAGTCCAGATGATTCTTTTACAAGTTTCCAATAAAGAAGAACATGGAGCTTTAGATTTTGCTGTTCTCCCTGCTGGGTGTCAATCTTGCTTTGGTATGATTATTCTTCACCATTCTCCATTTCTTTCCATTTGGACAGAGTGTATTTACTCTACATTACCGTCTATTGAAAATATGTAACTTGATTTTTTTTCATATTACTGATGTTCACCATTGAGAGGCTACATAAGAATCTGAAGAGATTACTTGCATTGTTTGAATAGTACTGAAACTGTTAAAGTCTATAGAAATTTGAAACTAGGGTGAATACACTTTACATTATGAGATGACCATGAGCCTATGGGTAAAAGAGAGGATGTGTTATGGTTAATTTGGGTGGCCAACTTGATAGGATGATAATCACCATAGAAATGAACCTCTGAGCATATCTGTAGGAATTTTCAAAATTTAGGTTAATTAAGGTGGACAAACTCATAGCTACTATGGTGGGACAATATCTTGGGCAGAGTACCTAGACTAAATAAAAAGGAGAAAGGAAATTAACATGTGAGCAGTTTCCTTAAACCTCATCTGACATGCCTCCCTTCACACTGCAAGCTCTTAAAATATTTTTGTCAAGTATTGTATCAGAAGAAAAAAGATATACAAAAAATATAATAGACTTCCATGTCTTGATTCAGATATTTGAAACATTTCAGATCTTTTCCCTTCAGTGTAATGTTAGCTAATGGATGACTTCATAGTTTTGTATTGTTTCTATTCCTTCTACAACTAGAGTTTGTTGAATGATTTATATTGAGAGGATGTTGAATTTTTTCAATGCTTTTTGTACCTATCAAGATGATGATTTTTGCTTTTCATTTTATTAATGAATGTTGTTACATTTACTGATATATGTATTAAGTATATCTTGATACATCTTTACCTGGCACAGATCCCACTTTAACACATAGGATATTTTTAATGTTCTGTTAGATTTTGTTTGCAGGTATTTTGGTGAAATTTTTTTCAGAAATATTGTAATTTGGCTTTGCTTTTTTGTTTCTATGGCAAGTACAGATTATGGCAAATTTTTGGAAGAATTCTTTCTTCTAACAATAGAAATTTTGAGATTGTCTTCCTTTGATGTGTTTAATAGAATTCAATCTTCAGTTTATTCAGGTCTGGGACTTTCTTTGATGAAGAACAATTTTTAGATACATGTGAATCCAATTTAACATTTTTATTTTGTTCAATTCATGTACTTCTGGATGCTTATACAATGTCATGAGATAATTCTGTCAAATGCTTTCACTGCATTTGTTGATGTTGTCACATATTTCCTCTTTGATATGTATGTGATGTTTTAAAATGGTATACCCCTAATAGGTTCATGTATTTGAATGCTTAGCCCACAGTGAATAGAATTTTTATGAGCTTTGGCCTTTTGGGAGTAGGTGTGGCCATATTGGAGGAAATTGTCACTGTTGAAGCCCATTTTGAGGCCTTATATGTTCAAGCTATTGCCATGTGTGGGACACAGTTCACTTCATGCTATGTGAGGATGAAGATATAGAACTCTCAGCTCCTTCTCCAGCAATGTATCTGCCTGCATGCCACCAGCTATGATGGTAATGGGCTTAACTCCTGAACTGTAAGCTAGTCCCAATGAAGTATTTTCCTTTATAAGAGTTGCAATGGTCCTTGTATTTCTTCACAGAAATAGTAACCATAACTAAGACTATGTGGATTTATTTTTATTTTATGTAGTAATTTTATGATTTGTTTTCTTTAGGTGAATAAATGATTTCATTTTATTATCTGGTAAGTCTTGAATTCATAAGTTTAAGTTACTTTCTCTTCTCATCTATCTGTATTTTTTAAATTAATCTTTGCTCTTTAGGGGGCCTGCTACCCTCTCCCAAATTCTTATGAATGTCTGGTCTTAGCTTGGCTTGTTTCTAGCCATCTTTTCTTAAATTATTCTGACTTCCTTATGCCTCTTGGTATTTACCTTTTTCTATTTCCACATACCTTTCTCTATGTCTTATTTCATGGCTTGCTGTGAAGCTGGGTGGCTGGCCATTGGCATTCTCCTCTCCTTCTCCACTAGCTCGCTGATCTCTCTTGCCTGATGCCTTCTCCTACTTATTCTCTTAATTTGCTAGCCATGCCTATTCTTTATCCTGTTTAGCTACTTGCCTTTCCACTCTTTTTTAGACTAATCAGGTGTTTTACACAGGCAAAGTAACACAGCTGCATAGAGTTAAACAATGCAATGTAAAAGAATGCAGCTCATCTTTGCATCATTTAATGAATATTCCACGGCATAAACAAATGTAATACATCTTCAACTAATATTCCACAAAATCCTCTTGTGGAACTGGGACTACAGTTATGTGCTACCACAATCAGCTAATGATCCATATTTTTTGCAGTTTAGCACTAAAGACATCCTGACCTGGATCTTTAATTTTTATCTCTTTATTGAATTTTCCTATCGTTTTATAATTTTATATTTTTAAGATTAAAGTGTAATCACATCACTTCTTTCTTTCCTTTCTTCCCTTAACTCCTTTCAAGGTCACGAGTCATTCTTCCTCTCTTCTACCACATGTCTATCATATGTGTGTAGGTATATATGTATGTGTATATGTATGTATATACATTGTCTGTATACATATACATACACACATATGTATATGCATATATACATATATACAT
>NW_026068378.1:4723-15963 GCF_014885135.2 Alexandromys fortis | reverse complement strand
TTATTAAAGATTTCTGCCTCCTCCCCTCCACCGCCTCCCATATCCCTCCCCCTCCCCCAATCAAGTCCCTCTCCTTCATCAGCCCAAAGAGCAGTCCGGGTTCCCTGCCTTGTGGGAAGTCCAAGGACCTCCCACCTCCTTCCAGGTCTAGTAAGGTGAGCATCCAAACTGCCTAGGCTCCTACAAAGCCGGTATTGCAGTAGGATCAAAACCCAGTGTCATTGATCTTAACTTCTCAGCAGTCCTCATTGTCTGCTATGTTCAGCGAGTCTGGTTTTATCCCATGCTTTTTCAGACCCAGTCCAGCTGGCCTTGTTGAGTTCCCGATAGATCATCCCCAATGTGGGTGCACCTCTCGCGGT
Source organism: Alexandromys fortis (assembly GCF_014885135.2). Taxonomy (NCBI): domain Eukaryota; kingdom Metazoa; phylum Chordata; class Mammalia; order Rodentia; family Cricetidae; genus Alexandromys; species Alexandromys fortis. The sequence continues at coordinate 15,601 of NW_026068378.1, read as the reverse complement.
CCTGAGTTCCTTGTTCATGCTCTCTCTCCTTCTGCTCCTGATTTGGACCTTGGGATTTCAGTCTGGTGTTCCAATTTAGGTCTCTGTCTCTGTCTGCTTTCATTGCCAGATGAAAGTTAATCTCCAGGAGGATGACTATATGTCTTTCTTTGGGTTCACCATCTTATTTAGCTTCTCTAGGATCACGAATTATAGGCTCAATGTCCATTATTTTTTGTCTTATTAATTTTTATAACTTATATTAGCCCCCATAATACTTGTCTATGTTAGTCAAGTGACTTGGTACATGTTTTGTCAAGGCAGTCACATTTTGCTTGCTGTGTCTGGCTTCCTCTGTGTCTGGATGATGACTGCAGACTGGAACATTACTCTTCCCATAATTCTCATTGCCACACCTCTACTTCCTGCCTTGTCACCATCACTCCAACTATATTTCCTGCCTGGCTACTGACCAGCCAGAATTTTATTAAAAATAATACAAGTGACAGGATAAAGACCATTGTCCCACAGAACTCTCCCCTTTTTAAAACAAGAACTCTGTATTTAATATCCATTTTTAGCTTTTCTTTTGACCATTATCCATAACAACTTTAACCAACATTCTAAACAAAGGAAAATATTTATAGTCCATTTGGAGAATGTGGGTGTAGTTTTTCAAGATACTTCCTCTGATTGGGGTGCTTATAATGATATGGGGATCTAAAGAAAATTTAGGATTATGATCAAGTCATGGCTGGAGTATCCTGTGACGATTGATCATCACAGGGAGCAGTTTGAATCTGTTCTGTATGTAGAACTCAGACTTCTGGGCTATCTGCTCCTATCAGATATTTCTCATGTGGTCTTCCTTGATCAAACCTGATTTTTCTTAAACCAGAATGAATCCACAGCCTCTCATTTCCTGTTGAAACAAAAGCAAAATCTCTTCTCCAAAGTAACAGACCTTTGACTTCAATTTTGACGTCAAGGTATTTCCAAAACCTTGAAATGGATTCAGCCCATTCCTCAGCATTTTTCTGAAAGTCAAGATTCATGGCAGAGGTACTGGCTAGAGCCATGTTTCTTGCCAACACTCTATGGTATTTTAAGGTCCCTGCCACCACCAAAATGCACACAGTCAGCTTTTCATCATCACCATTTAAGTGTTTTGCGGCAGGATCTCTTAAAAGGGCTGCATGGTTTTGCAGCTAAAGCTGAGTCAGGAAGCCTCTCTTAAATGAGGGTGATTTCCTCTAACAAGTAGAGTACACTCGAGAAAGTGCTGCTGTCAATAAGTCATGCTTAACTCTATTATTTTATGTCTAGAATTACTTTCGAAGCTCCCTCAGGCTTTATGTGGATGCAGTTGTCCATGTCGGCACCATTTGTTTTCCTACCTGGTCTCACAGTTGTTCAGTCCTAAAGAAATACACAGAGATCTACACTATTCATAAACTGCTTGGCCTGCTATCCCAGGCATCTTTTTTAACTAGCTCTTGTAGCTTATATTATTCCATAATACTTGTCTGTGTTAGCCATGCTGCTTGGTACCTTTTTCAGTGAGGCAGTCACATCTTGATTGCTTTGTGTCTGGCTTCCTCTGTGTTTGGGTAATGACTGCAGACTGAAACTTTCCTCTTCCCATAATGATCGTTTTCATGCTTCTACTTCATGCCTCTTCACTGTCACCCTGCCTATACTTCCTGCAGGCTACTGACAGATCAGCATTTTATTAAAAATAATACAAGTCACAGGATAAAAGACCATTGTCCCAAAGCACTCTTGTACAGGTTTTGACAGGATTTTTAAGGGATTTTTAATTTCAAATAAATTTGGGGACTTAATGCAAAATATACATTTTTATTCTTTTTAAAGAAAAATATTGACTGAATTGTGCATATATTAATATCATGTATTTTTTTTAATATTTATTTATTATGTATACAATATATGCCTGCAGGCCAGAAGAGGGCACCAGACCTCATTACAGATGGTTGTGAGCCTCCATGTGGTTGCTGGAAATTGAACTCAGGACCTTTGGAATAGCAAGCAATGTTCTTAACCGCTGAGCCATCTCTCAAGCCCCCAATATCATGTATTTTATAGGTGCAAATATTTCAGACTTTTAAAAATGCATGCTCTTGGAGCTGGAGAAATGGCACAGCAGTTAAGAACACTTACTGCCCTTGCAGAATACCCACATGGAGCAGCTCAAAGCTGCCTGTAACTCTAATTTAAAGGGATCCAATGCCCTCCTCTTGCCTTTGTATATATACCTCATGGACACACACACATGCACATATGATATAAAAAATTTTAAATATGCATACATTTAGGTAAACTGTGACCCCTCATAGCACAAAGTATCTCTACCAAGGCAGAAAATTCCTTCCTGACTTTCCATTCCATTAATCCTGAACCGTATCCTCCGAAGCAAACTTTGACAGTTTCTTTAAACACAAAACAATCTTTCATTTTTATGTCCATTAAAGAATAATAATAGAGTAAACACTTTCAGTAGAATAACATTTTGATTTTTATTCCAGTTCTAGTTGGTGGGACTGATAGATGTTGTATCACACAACTTTACATTTTATGGAAGAAGTACAAAACTGATTGTTCAGCATCAGAAGCGGTCACTGCTCTTCTAGAGGATAAAAGTTTGGTTCTCAGTACTGACGACATCTTGCAAGTCATAACTGCACATAACTCCAGCTCCTGTATACTTGATGCTATCTCTGGCCTCCTATAGCAACCAAACATATTTATGTATATATACACAAATGCAATTTATTACTAAAATATTTTAAGAAAGATACATGTAAATATTATTGGTAGTTGAATACAAACAGTATGAATGGATGTTGGAGTCTCAATCTGAGACACAGGATGAAAAATTTTGTGGAATTCTGGATATCAGGTATCCATCTGTGGTTAGATCCTGGGTGGTATGTGTATATGGGTGTATACATTTGTGGGAATATTATATAGATGTGGGATATATGTTTGTGGAAGATAATGTGGATTATGTATAGTATGGGAATCCCACATAAATTATATGATGCTCTCTGAAGATAATTATAGTATATGTAGCTCTAAAGCAGATACCTTTTGTGAGAAAAATAGCAAAGCTTTGTAACTTTTAGAATATAAAATGGGGGAAATTCTACTTTTTTTTTTTTGCAAAGTATTGAGAAACCTTACATTTGTTAATGGTCAAAGAGTATGCCCAATCAATCATATGCCAAGCAAATGTTAAGTCTAGGTAACAGTAAAATCCCTAATATCAAGGCACACAACGAACTAAATGTTATTACTTTTAACATGTATGGTATAATTTAATGATTGAGAGATCTGTTCCAAGGAGTTTTCTCTAATGGAAGAATATTTGAATCAATCCATGTGTTTATATTTCAGTTATTTTATTGTTTTACTGACACATTTATAGATCTTTATGAAGTGCAATGCCTAGTGGAGGAGAGAAGATTTTTAACTTTATTTTTCTGTTTTCTATAATGAACAATTTTTAGACAATGTTTAAATATTGTCTATTAAGACCGACTATTTATTAAGGTTGAGTTACTGCTTTAAGAGCCAAAGTCACTTCTAACAGAAGTAACTTGAGCCAAACAAAGATAACTTGAAATGTGAAATTTGGGCATATATATTAAGATTAATATGGAATATTTTTTGTGTTTTTATGGTATTATACTGAAACCAAACACTCTGTGCATTACAAAAGACACTCTCACTCAAGGTGCTCCTACACAGATACTAAAGGTGATGCTGCAGGAAGGTTTACAGCTAGAAATTATCTGTCTACTGGGGCGTGGTCTCTTACACTATATACCTGCATGCTGCTGTGGAATCTACCTCTTCTCTTCTCCCTCCTGATTCCCATTTGTTCATTCAGATTGTTTGGATCCCATCTCCATCCACCGTTCAAGCAGAGAATCCTGATTTGTAAGCTTCCCCCTAAATAAATATCTCTCTCTCAGTTCTGAACTAGTGTGAGATTTTTTTTAAGCGTCCAATCTTTCCACCATCAAGGTGATGTTAATATTTATCTAAGAGCCTAAATGCAGTAATTGAAACTTCAATTATTCATGTTTGAACCTATCAGTTTTCTATTACCCATGATCTTTTCTTGATAAATTAAGTGAGTTTTGTTACAAATAGTGTTCAAATAATCATATTTCCTAAGTGTGTCCATGTTGTTAAAATGATGGCAGAATTTTTGTTTCATTTTCTTTTGTTTTTATTTTTTCATGTAGAATCTATGATTTTGGAGTTTAATCATTAGTATAGGTAGGATTTTCCAACTATCTTTTACTAAACCTTTGCTTGAGCTGTTGGCTAGTTTGGTAAAGCCAAGTTTATGAAAGCTATGTGTTATCAGGATTAAAAAAAAAGTTAATGGCATATTGGTCAGAATATATGGCAGATTTGTATAAAATGTTTTTTATGTAGTCTGAAATAGATGCATATAACCTAAAATTCGTGACACCAGCACAGTATAGGATAATGTGCAGATGTACACAGTTAAAAAATTGATAGAAGTTTAATTTTGTATATGCTCCATATGAGAATAAAATGTATACAGCTAGATAGATACATTATTATATAATCTCTTATACAATGTTTAAATACAGAAAGTTGAGACATGCCCTACTTTAAATAATGAAAGTAGTAATGACAACATCTCTTTTAGTTTTATTAAAGGATTCTGTTAGACAAGATTACTTGAATTAAGAGAGATGAGATGAGGGCTTAGGGCAAAATAGAGAATTATTTTGATAGTCATAACTGAATTCCATTTTGAAAATTGATTATTTGATGGTATCAGATTATTCCCTATTGGGGTATGGAAATTCTATAAAAATCTTTCATAAGAGTCCACTTTCTGTATCTGAAAAAGTCAAATCTATGCCTTAGGCACTCTCTGTAATGGTGCTAACTTCAAAGGCATAAAGAAATGTCTCGAAAAAATATAGACTTGAAATACAGAGAATTGTGAGATATAAATTATAAAGCTTTTAAACACAGTAAAATATTTTAAGGTAACAACTATTGGAGTACAACTCAATACTTAATAATAAATGTAAAGATGGGCAATTGGTTGATCAGGAAATCCAATGCTAAAAAAGCCATATGAGTGTTGGTTCATTTTGCTAAGTCTTAGTTCCATCCTTTACCAATAATATGATAGTTGATGAAAAACAGAAGTATTACACTGAGCTCCATCATTTATAATGATTTCAGGTTATTTCTACAGTATTTAAAATAGCATTTTGTTCATTTTATTAATCTCAAAGGCTTAACAGCTAGCTAGATAAGCAATATAGGAATTTTCTGATCTCTACTAGCACTTAAAACCTTGCAAGACAGAAGAATAAGCCGCTGCTTTATGTAGAAAAGTATGACACAGTGATCAAGGTAGGCTCCACTTTGCATTAATAATGTCCCCATAATTGTGTGCTACTTGAATATCTTGACAAGTGTTGAGAATAATTATTATACGTCATTTACGTCATTCTATTTTTGAGCTTTGTGAATGCATTTTCAATTTATAGGCACTCTCATCTGTTAAGAGTTTCTCTGAGACTGAAAGGTGATATGAAACATAATTTTTAATACTGTTTGATTTTTTTTAAATCTTTATGTTCCTTTATTGGAGCAAGATTCCTGATGTATACAGTGATGTATTTACTAAACAGAGTCCTGTGCAGAAATTACACATTATCCAACTAGACAGATTTCCTTACACTTTGCCTATTGATGGAGTGGTTCCATTTATAAAGTTTTATACATCAAAAAGCTTTAAATTCAGCACAGACATTAAGGGCAACATTGAATAAATGGGACCTACTGAAATTGAGAAGCTTCTGTAAAGCAAAGGACACTGTTGCTAAGACAGAAAGGCAACCCACTGACTGGGAAAAGATCTTCACCACCCCCACAACAGACAAAGGTCTGATCTCCAAAATATATAAAGAATTCAAGAAACTGGACTTTAAAATGCTAATTAACCCAATTAAAAATGGGGCACTGATCTGAACAGAGAATTCTCAACAGAAGAAGTTCAAATGGCTAAAAGACACTTAAGGTTATGCTCAACCTCCTTAGCGATCAGGGAAATGCAAATCAAAACAACTTTGAGATATCATCTTACACCTGTCAGAATGGCTAAAATCAAAAACACCAATGATATCCTTTGCTGGAGAGGTTGTGGAGAAAGGGGTACCCTCATCCATTGCTGGTGGGAATGCAAACTTGTGCAACCACTTTGGAAAGCAGTGTGGCGGTTTCTCAGGAAATTCGGGATCAACCTACCCCTGGACCCAGCAATGCCACTCTTGGGAATATACCCAAGAGATGCCCGATCATATGACAGGGGCATTTGTTCAACTATGTTCATAGCAGCATTATTTGTAATAGCCAGAACCTGGAAACAACCTAGATGTCCTTCAATGGAAGAATGGATGAAGAAAGTGTGGAATATATACACATTAGAATACTACTCAGCGGTAAAAAACAATGACTTCTCGAATTTTGCATGCAAATGGATGGAAATAGAACACACTATCCTGAGTGAGGTAACCCAGACCCAAAAAGATGAACATGGGATGTACTCACTCATAATTGGTTTCTAGAGATAAATAAAGGTCAGTGAGTCTATAATTTGATCTCCTAAAGAAGCTAAATAAGAAGGTGATCCCAAAGAAAAACATATAGCTATCCTCCTGATTATGGGAAGTAGACAAGATTGCCGGGCAAAAAATGGGATCTGGGGGGGGGGGGGGAGGGAGGTAAGGGGAGATGGGGAGAGAAAAGTGAGAAGGGGAGGTTGGGGGGAACTTGGGAAACGGGATGTTTGGGATAAAGGAAGGTCGGATAGGGGAGCAGGGAAGCACACATCTTAATTAAGGGAGCCATCTTAGGGTTGGCAAGAGATTTGGTGCTCCCAGGTGCCCAGGGCGATGTCCCCAGTTAGTTCCTGGGGCAGCTGAGGACAGAGAACCTGAAATGACCCTATCCTATAGCCATACTGATGAATATCTTGCATATCACCATAGAACCTTCATCTGGAGATGGATGGAGATAGAGACAGAGACCCACACTGGAGCACCGGACTGAGCTCCCAATGTCCCAAGGAGGAGCAGAAGGAGGGAAAATATGAGCAAAGAAGTCAGGACCACGAGGGGTGCACCCACCCACGGAGACAGTGGGGCTGATCTATTGTGAGCTCACCAAGGCCAGCTGGACTGCGACTGAAAAAGCATGGGATAAAACCGGACTCTCTGAATATGGCAGACAATGAGGGCTGCTGAGAAGCCAAGGACAATGCCACTGGGTTTTGATCCTACTTCATGTTCTGGCTTTGTGGGAGCCTAGCCAGTTTGGATGTCCACCTTCCTAGACCAGGATGGAGCGGGGAGGACTTTGGACTTTCCACAGGGCAGGGAACCCTGACTGCCCCTCAGACTGGAGAGGGAGGGGGAGAGGAGTGGGGGGGGGGGGGAGAGGAGAGGGAGGAGGGGGGAAAGGGAGATGGGGAGGGAAATGGGAGGCGGGGAGGAGGCGGAAATTTTTTTTTCAATTAAAAATTATATTAAAAAAAAACTTTAAATTTTACCAGGCTGTCCATTAATCATCTCTGAAAAAGTGGCATTTAAATTTTAGCTCTATTTTACAGCATTGAAAAGCTTATGTATCATGTAACTTTCCAAAACATTATTCTCTGCACAATGGTTTGAGAAGAAAAAACTTCTTTATCCACCCAGACTCAGAGTCTGAGAGCTTTGCTACATACCTGGGACAGTTCACTTCCAACCACCCCCAAAGACTGCTGACTCTGAAAGCCCATTTCCTTGGTCAGTTCAAATTGCCAATGAAGACCCGCCAGCAGCTGTCCTTCGTACAGATGGCATTATAGTAACAGGTCTGTGACATGGTGGGAGCAGGTGCCGTCATAATATCCAGGTAACTAAAGGCCAGTTTAAAAAATGCCAAATTGAGATAAAAATTATGGGTACAAGTTCTTTGCAGCAAACTGTACCCACATCACCCAGTTACGGAGACATTAAGACATGATTCACATCCCTTTAACTCAATCTGCATAGCCCTGAGGTGATCCTGCAAAGTGCGTATTAAAAAATATGAAGTAATGGAGACAAAGTTTGACATGATGTCATTATGAAGGTCAAACTTGGAAGGTCATGTTGAGCACCCGGTCCTTTGTGTACACATTGGTTTTATTGTAATAAAGCAACTTGTACACTTCAACATTTAAAATGAGCATTTTTTTCCAGTGAAAACCAAAAAACTAAAAATAAAAAAAATAAAAATAAAGTTACAACAGAGAATGGTGAACTCCAAATAAACTCCTACAGGTTCTGCTGATTCTCCCATAGAGAATTCTATTTTAAAATTGTCATCTTAAACTGCAAGGATGTCTGTTAAACATCACAATTAAACATGCCAAAGGAGAAGCCATGTTGTCACAATGCCCACTTACCCCCTCAGACACCTCAAACCCACCCTTCCTGACCTTCTATACCCCCCTTTTTTTCCCTTTTATTAAATAAGAGAAAGTAGACAGATACATGTTGGTAAATGCTAACTGTCTGTATTCACATAGACACAGTGTAATCTCTGAGTCCAATATACAGAGAAAGGAAAAAACCTAGAATTCTATGCACTACTACACAGGGGCCTAGCACCCCCAAGCCTCCAGCAGAACCAAAGGGTCTGGAGGCTTTTTTTTCCCACAGAGCACAGTGGTGGTGGTGCTGAATCCATAGTTCAAGACAAGAAAAGATAAAAATGAATGTAGAACTGAGTAGTGGAGATTCTTTTCCCATTGTATTTTGCTCAAGACATTTCCCCAAAAATAAGTTGAGAACCATGGTGTTGAGAAGCGAGACCTCAGAAACAGGGCGACTGAGCACAAGAGGGATTGGGGATGGGAGGGAAATGACTGCAACTTGCTCCCAGGGACTGGAGAAATTTAAAAAAAAAATAAAAAGAACATAAAAAAAGAGATTCGTAATCCATCAGTCTTCTGTGCTAGTCATCCTCGCCTTCATCCTCCTCTCCTTCTTCCCCTTCATCATCATCTTCATCTTCATCTTCTTCCCCTTCATCTCCTTCTTCATCAATATCTTCCAAGCCTTCTTCATCATCATCATCGTCATCATCTTCTGCCTCTCCCTCTTCATCGTCCATATCAGGAACCAAATAGTACTGCAAGGGGTTTGGCCAAATGTGTTTGATGACCTCTCCTAACTCATCTGCACCTGCATCAGAGTAGTCAGTAAACCAAGTAAAGAAGCTCTCTGGCTCTTCCTGTTGTCTCGTCCTGCTGGCCTTATTCTGTGTTTGACTCGAGTGTTTTGTCAAATCCTTTCCAGATTTCTATTTGACTTCAGTGGACTTTGAGGATGGTTCGCCACTCTCATTCCGATGAAATTCTTAGAAGAGAACTTTATTTTTGAAGTAGAGATTTTCATTAAAATAAAAATCTATTTTGTAACCTGATTTAATGTCTTCAAATTCTGTTACTTCAACTCTGGTTAAATAATACAGAGCCTCTTCATCTTCCTCCCCAAGCAGTGCAGAAACTTGTGGATAGTTGACAAATGCGGTTACCCCAAAATTTGGGATTTTAGCAATGAATTCTGATCCCTTCTGAAAAAACGGTTGGCGGAGTTTGTTATATTTTTGTTCTACTTTTAGTATTTCCTCACTTGCTTGTTCATTAAGCCTGTCTATTTCATTTTGTACTTTGTCAATATGTTCAATTGTTTCTTGCTGTTCTTCTTCCAAGGTCTCGTCGGCCCCATTGTGGTTGGAGTTGAGCTCCTTTTTACTGGCATTGGCCTTCGGCGCCTACATGGTGCCCTCCGGGGGCGGCCAGTGGCTTCCCCTCATGCCACCTGCATGGTGCCTGCTCGTTCTGGTCACCTCCTTCAGGTGCTCACTTGCTCGCCCTCACCCTGGCTGGGGCCTGACACTGAGGCGCATTGTGGCGGCCCCTGGCCAGGGCTCTTGCTGAAGGCGGGGAGGCTGTGGTAACTTGGCTGGACTCCAACTCGCGCCCCGCGATTGCCCCGAGCCGCCGCCTCCTCCTCCTCCTCCTGTTTGATTTTTTTAAAGGATTTGGAGGCATTTTGGACATGAAATGCCTATTAGCATTTTGGGAAGAGGACCATATACTTTGGACTTTAAGTATCTCCCAGCAAAACTAATGTGCTTGGTTAATTTGGTAGAGAATTGGTAGCAATATTTTGGGAGGACCTGGAAAATTTATGCAGTAAGAATTTTGTGGAAAAATTAAGTCAAAGAAGGGTATCATTGATGCTGTTATCTATCTATGTATCTATCTATCTATGTATCTATGTATGTATGTATATATCTATCTATCTATCTAATCAATCTAATCTATCTATCATGTATCTCTCCTTATACCATACATCGTCATTGCCAAGATATTTTGACATCATGATGTCTGCCAGCATAGTGCTGAAACTACAAGTGTGTTCCACCATAGGAGAAACTTTTAGTTATATTTCCTTTGTCTCCAAGCATAAAACTTTGGTCTTCCAGCTTGCAAGGAAAACATTTTATCCACTCTGTTGTCTCTTGAGCCTTGCAATGTGGTCTAAATGGTGAGATCCATAGTGAAAAGAATCAATGGGAATAACTCTATTTTTATTTATGAACCTTTTATATTAAATAATCAATCCTGAAGGCACTATTTTGTCTCATGCTGGATCATATTAAATGTTACACTGTTCGAATTAATTAAGATAATTTGGAAGTGCCAAAGACTTAATTCAATTCTAATTTATTATGCCTAGTTTCAGTTATACTTGCCAATTATAATAAAGTGTGTTA
>NW_026068378.1:0-4634 GCF_014885135.2 Alexandromys fortis | reverse complement strand
TAATCTGTGCAATAAAAATAACATCTATCACCTCACATATCTGAAGAGAATTTATTGATATATTATATTAATAAGTTTCTTATGCAGTATCTAAACAGAGACGATTATTCATCTTTATTCTATGATTAATGGGGATGGAATTCGCTTAGGTGTAAAAAAGAGTTTAATGAACTTAATCATAATGTTATGCATTAAATTCTTCAAGCTTAATCATAGTGAGTAATTGACCTTCCATTTATTCTTACTCACCAACACCCTATCAATTACTAATATATTTTCAAGCTTGGTAAGTTTTATTTTATTTTTTATTTCCTTTCCTTTTTTTGAAACCACGAGAAAGTCGTGATTTGTCCTTCTGCACCTATCTTACTTTAATTCAAATAATTACATTTGTGATATTACAGTGTTTCTTGTGTTTATAAGACTTTACAATATACATTTACTCATTCTAAGCTTTTGATTCGGACATTTGATTGATTTATACTATGATTAATTTATAATAGACAAGCACTTCCTGTTTGTACTGATATTTGGCTAATTACTTTAGTTTTTAAGTTCTTTTGTTCTTTTCTTCCTTTTCTTTTCTTGCTATGCAATAGGAATAAGCTTTGAGGTGGTATATTCATTCCCTTTTAAATTTTTACGTATGATGTATATGTTATTCCTTATTGCTTTACATGAAGCTCTCATAAAACATATTGTCGTAAAGGTATTTTAAGTTTGAAAATCTTAATATAATTGTACGTAAAACAATTACTTGGTTTGCATTTTCCTCCCTAAATTTTTTCTTACTAACAAACTTAGAAACTTAGTTGCTCACTGCCAAAAAACAGAGATTATCTAAAAAAAAAAAATATGGCTTTCAAGAAGTTGTGTTTAACTCTGTTATTTTGTGTCTAGAATTTCTTCCCCAATTCTCTCAGGTTTTATCTGGATGTATTTGGCCTGCTGAGTGCCATTTGTAGACTGCCTGTTTGTTTCCTGGCCACCCAGACACAGATAAACACACAGAAACTATATTAATTCCACCACTCTTTGGCCAATAGCCTATGCATATTTCTAGCTAACACATCTCAAATTAACCCATTTTTATTAATCCGTGAATCACCACAAGGTTGTGGTCTACTGGTAAGGTTCTTGTTGGCAACAGGCAGCTTTATCCTTTGGCAGCTACATGGTGTCTCTCTGATTCTGTCTATTCTCTCTCTATATATATATCTGTTTGGATTTTCCTGTCTGGCTTTTCTCTGCCAAGTCTTTGGCCAAAACAGCTCCTCTTTTAACTAATGGTAATAAAACATATTCATAACATACAGAGGGGGAATCCGAAATCATTTCATCCTTAAATACTATCAAATCAGTTTTTAGAAACATTTTAGTAAATATATTTCAGGGAACATAAACATTCAAGAAATTACAGTAACCATAAAAAAGCTATTCATGTCTGAGGAAAGGCAAATTTTCTGGTTTTCTATTGTATATATGTATTATGCATTTCCTTCTTTATTTTTAATGACATGTATGGTGAGTGACATTTCTTAAGGACATCCTTGTTCCACAAAGGACAGAGAGAAATTTCTCTGGATTTCAGATCCCCTTTGCATGAATACAGAGACTGTGGCATATTCTGCCTAATCCATTGGTTCTGTTTGTACACATTTAGATCTCTGGGAGAAATATATACTTAAGAAATATGAACACAAGCATAAATAAATAAAACTGCAGGGTATTTTTCTCATCAACCTTCTGGTAGGAATAAAAATGACTCATGTGATCTGCTCAGTACAAAACTCAAACAAACTTGGCTACTGAGGATATCAAGATCACTCATGCAAGATATACAATCTAAAGCCTTCATTTCTGAGCATCTTTCAATATGTGAGATTGTAAACTACAGCTATTCTTGTTTATAGGGAAGCTTAGCTGCTTCCACCACTGATGAATCCAATTGCCAATAAAACCGATTCAGATCATGAACATTTTCCTCACTACCATATATTGTTCCCTCTGGCAGTCTTTAAAAAACATTCCTCAATTTGAGTTCCAGTTCCCTTGAGACACCCATAATTATATGACTATTGCTACAAAACTCATCTTTATCAGAGTGTTCAGTTCTGTAACCTTGCAGACTCAATTCACTGTCTCACTATGCTTTTTTCTCTTTTGGAGTTACCTGAGCTATTTCTGTAAGATACAGCCAGATAAAAGCTGATTCTGCACTTTCTCCATCCTGGAAATTCCAACTCAGCAGCCTTGGTAAGCTTTGAGTATTGATATAGCATGTAAGCCATTACAACAGTGCCAGACAAAACTATAAAATATGTATGTACAAATCTCTCCAAAGACCCACAAAGGAAATTGTCCTACTGCAATGCAAGCCCACTGCCAAGACTGGCACTGACAACTTGACCATGGAGTGCTGCCTATTCTGGCTCCCATGATTGACTGTCTACAAATTGTTGATACTTCTTCCCATCCTAGCTTCTGACAGCACCAGTACACTCAGATTTGTAGCTGACTCCTGCAACTCCTCATGCATGCACATTTATAGTTCTTCCCCGCAACCTCCTGTGCAAATAAAGGCAGCATATACTCATTGGAACTTTCAGCAAACACTTGCAATTTTGTGCGTACAAGCCTACTATCTGCACCAAGACTGATATCCCTGTATTTACCTTCAAAAATCTCCCTTTGCCACAATGTGTAGGGATGCAACTGGCCACTAAAGCTATGAACATGTCTGTAGTTGGACACCATGATTTGAATAACTTTAGTGTTGGTCCTGGTGTCTAACGCTACTTGTCTGGAATGGTATCTATCTTATCTATCATCATAGCTGAGAATTCAAACTACTCATTCAGTCTCTTAAGATCTCTAAAAGTAAAGATGCCAGTGACTACCTATGTGTTAAAGTCACAGGCTCTAGCTATGAGATGACAATACTCATTGGCATTTAGAGTGACAGAAACTGAGACTCTGAGTAAACCCCGTGTTGCAATACACCTCCTTTCTAGACTTCTGTGAATATATGTCACATTTTTTCACAGCATTCTATACTCTATGGAAAAAGGTGAAAGCTTCTTCTAATATACAGAGCACAAATGCAAAAGAATAAAGAAAATTTGATCCATTTGACATCATTAAACAAACACTACAGATTAGTAACTGTCTCCAAAATAAATGTTTCTGTACTGGAATATTTGACATAACCTAAATCTGCGTTCCAAGATCATAAACACTCAAATGTAGCCCTAAAATAAACTTTTTTTTCTCTTTAAGGTCTACGCTATCTTTCTTTGTGTATTTTTGTTTTCATATAGCACTAAGTCACATAATAAGGAAAAGTTACTATCAATAAATGGTGCTGGGGATACATTAAACAATAGCAACAACTAATTCAAAATGTATTCAACTGTTAAATTTTAATACCATAAACTCCTGAACTCCTGATAACACACATCAAAAAAAATATAAAATCACTGTGAATTTCATTATGAAATTTTGTATGTGGCACCAAATACAGAGGGAAAAAAAAGTAACAGTGAACAAGTGAAACCATCTCCAACTTGAAAGCTTTGTACTGGAAGTAAAATAATAAAATTATTACCAATATAATGACAAGAAATTGCTGCCTGGTTTCTATTTAATGATGAGTTTATATCTAAGATAAACCATTTTCATTTTTTTTAATTTTTGGAATCTCCACATTGTGTTGCATAATTGGCTTTGTTAATATAGGTTCTTAATAACTCTCTGCGTTATTGCTGACTTTTATCTTTCATCTGCTAGATAATATTTATTTACTCTGATAGGTCTGAGATGATATCATAGCGTATTTTAAGTTTCATATCTTTAATGATTGATTATTTTGTCTTGTTTTCACCCATTTATGAACATGTCTGTTTCCATTGCTCATTTTAAAATAAGATATTTTCTTACTACTGATTTGTTTAACTTATTTACACTAGTTATATGTTAATAATTTATTAAATACACACTGCATAAATATGTTTCTCTGTTCTACAGATGAAATTTTTACTCTGTGTCATTCAGTTTTTATTTTTAATTGTATATGCTTGCATGCATGTTTGTGTACCACATTTGTGCCCATAGCATGTAGAAGCCTGAAGAAAAGATCAGATCACTTGGGATTGATTTTACTGGTGCTGTGGGTCACCAAGTGCATGCTAGGAGTTGAACTCAGGTTCTCTGGAAGAGCATCAAGTGCTCCTAAGCACTGAAACTTCTCTCGATCCCACATTATTTTTGATTTGTTTCATTGTAGCAAGATTTCAGTTAGCTCCACATTCGGCTTTGCTGCCTGTCTTACTGAATTCATAATAAGAAAATGTTGCCCAGGTAATGTCCGAAAGGTTTTCTATTTATCCTGGTTTTTTTTTTTTTTTTTTTTAAGTTGCCTTAGATTCCTGGTATATATAACTCTTAAATGGATGCTTTTAATGTACATGTTTTTCTGTATAAAACTTGTAAATAAGAAAGCACCACATTCAAAAATTTACCAAACCCAAAGTCAGAATCTTTTATTTGGTTTCTGGATAGTATGACATTAGTTACTTTTGTCTCCATATTACTACATAGTTGCTAAACATTTTTTTTAATATAATTTTTTTATT
>NW_026068377.1:135794-136712 GCF_014885135.2 Alexandromys fortis | reverse complement strand
TAAGAAACAGTATATGCACCATTTATCATTTATTGTATTGGTAGTTACAAAAAGTGTGCTATATTAGAAAAACAAATAAAAGTCATAGGTTAGTACTAAAGAGAGAACTACTAAATATCACAGGGAGAATGCAAAAATCCCTTATAATGAATAGTTCACATTCTTCATTTCATAAAATATATACATCAGTTTTGCTATAAAATTACATATATATTTATGTAAAATGCAAATAGATACTCAGAGATATACTGAAGGCATAATTCATGAACAATGCCACGCCACACCAGTTTGGAATTATGATTAAAAGGGTGGTATTTATTTAAAGAGGAAAAAACTTACAGATCACAGTTCCAGACAACAGCCATCTGCGCAACCAGGAAGGAAGTCTAGTCGCCAGCAGAGCAGGAAGTGAAGAGAGAGAGCAGAGGAAGTAGCCGCTTTTATAAACGGAGAGAGACCACGCCACACTAGGCTGGTATCACAGCAGCTATTGGTTGGAGGGGCAGAAGGACCTCCCGCAACACCTCCCACTTTTGTTTAAGTAAGAGAGTTATAAACCTACTACGGAATTATATACAATAAGTACAAACATCCTATTCTAACTAGCTTAGGTCTTGTATAATAAATAACTTGGCCAAGTCGTGAGAGAAAAGTAACTACATTTATATAGTCTTCAACCCCATCGAAGATCTGAGAAGGGAAATAATGTTACCTAGGTAATTAGGAAGTTCATTAAAACAACTTCCAAAACATGCAACAAATCATAGAGACAACTAGCTACCTGGGCAATCACCCAAAGTGATGTTTGCAGCGTTGAAGCAACCAACTTTGGCTAAGGCCTAACATAACTGACATACCATTTTCAAAGGCAAGCAACTTTTCAAAACTATCTTACCCTGTCTTGGCAGGATATGACAG
>NW_026068377.1:134060-135103 GCF_014885135.2 Alexandromys fortis | reverse complement strand
ATGTTTTCTAAACTCATATTTCTTTCTGTCCCATATCATGGCTCTTGACATGAGACAGAAACTCCAGAAACTCTGGGTTTTTCTCTTACCAACAGGCTTGGAATTGGAGAGGGACTGAGCCAGAGTCCAACTTCAAAACCAGCTCTATAAATTTAGAAATATGGTTTTATATATTTTACTTACACAACTCATTCAGTTTTCTTGATATTTCCTATTGGACATGTATTTTTCCATCTGTCAGTATCCAAACATCCATGGTCTCTTGAATTTTTCAAAGATGAGTGTTTTCCTGTGGAGATAAGAACAGAACCCTGCCCCCTTTCTGTATATTTTTCTTTCCACCTGTATGAATATCATCATTGTGGATGAGTTGTCATTTCTCCTTTCCAAGAGGTTGCTCCTCCTCAAATCGAAACTTTATTAATTTTGATGGTATCCACAATTTTTCTTTTCCTGTGGAAACAAGAGTAAAACCCCTTCCCCAACGTAGCACATCTCCTGGCTTCTATTGAGAGGTCAGCACATCTTTGAAATAAATCGGTTGATTTAGTTCAGCAGACTTTTCCATTATCCAATGTCTATCTGCTGCTGTTGTTCCTTTCTCATTAGCATTAAGAAAATTCAAAGTTGGGCTAGAGAGATGGCTCAGAGATTAAGAGCATTGCTTGCTCTTCCAAAGGTACTCAGTTCAATTCCCAGCAACCACATGGTGGCTCATGACCATCTGTAATACCCTCTTCTGGCCTGCAGGCATACACGCAGACAGAATATTGTATACATAATAAATAAATATTTAAAAAAAGAAAATTCAAGGTTAATAAAGCATTATGTAATCTATTTCTGGGGATATTTTCAGTCCCTTTCTGTTTGTTCAGCATATCCTTTATAGTATGATATGATCTTTCTATAACTGCCTGACTTGTAGGATTATTTGGTATACCAGTAATGTGTTTTATATTATAATAATCAAAAAAGCATTCCATTTTCTTAGATACATATGCTGGACCATTATCTGTCTTTATTTGTGCAGGTATACCCATGAT
>NW_026068377.1:127756-130759 GCF_014885135.2 Alexandromys fortis | reverse complement strand
ATTGTGCAAGCCAAAATTAACAATAGCCTGCTTAATTTCTTTTAGATCATTCATTGATATTGGCGTCCATCTAGCTTCTCTGACTCCCTTTGAGCCTTTAGAAGTTGACACTTTGTCAGAATTAATTATAGGGTATGTCGCTAAAACCCTGGGTAAGCCAGTTCTAATAGCTGGTGTTGGCATTGGATCCTGTCCTTGTGCCTTATTACTCTGTTCACCAGCTCCAATAATTTCTTCAATCATTTCAAGTCTTTTTTATTATCGTCTTTATTATTGCCTCTTTTGAATCCTGAATCTCCTGACCTGCATGAGTTTCTAGTAAAGATAGTATGGTTCTTTGGAGTGCCATATTCTTCCTAAATGATAGAATATGCAAAAGAATACTAAAACCTAGTATCCAGTAAATTAAGTTACCCTCATAGTCATATAAACCTTGCATGATAAGACCCATTGTATTGGTAGCCCACACAGTTAAATTCCTGTTGGAAACAAAAACTGCCATATTACCTATTATCCAGCAGGTGGCGATGTTGCCAGGTCACGACGAAAACGGGTTCCTGTTTGAGGGTCTGCCTGCAAGGAATTGTTCCTGTCAGTGGTGACCTCTGGTTTTGGAGCCTGTTCGGGAACTAGCTCTTGTAGAACTGGCTGGCCTCAAACTCACCGAAATCCGAATGTCTCTGCTTCCCGAGTGCTGGGATTAAAGGCATGCACCACCACCGCCTCGCCGGCCTCAAACTCACAGAGATCCACCTGCCTCTGCCCCGAGTGCTGGGATTAAAGGCATATGCCACCACTGCCTGGCTGGCCTCTCTGGATATTTTGGGCCTGAAGGCCGAGTGTATCTCAGACTCGGCACTGGGGCCTAAGTCACGAACTAAACAAAAAAACAGCATACAGGGAACCATAAACCCAGAATCCAGGGGTAGAGAAGAGTAACCCGGAAGCCGTGTATGCCTCCATGTGACAGAGTCACCCTGAGGGGTTGCAGCTTCCACAACCGGCAACTGCGTGCTCTGGTTTGCACCACTTAAGAGCTGTACTTGCAAGGGAGATTTAAAAACGACACAGAAAAGAGGAAACCACACAGGAAGAGACTATGCAGGCCTTTGGAGTTTAAATCCACGTGGGGAGGCAGACGATAGGGTGCGTGGGGACTTGAAGTCAATCTGAGGTGTCTAAAAAATATAAAGAACTGCAGCAAGAAAAGCCAGTGCGTGATAATTTATATTAAACTGCTGGCTCCACGCACAAGGCACAGGCTACAAAGCTGCCACAAGGCACAGGCCACAAGGCCGCCACAAGGCACAGGCTACAAGTCTGCCACAAGGCACAGGCCGCGGCTGAGGAAGGGAGGGCTCGCACCAAGCCAAACTCGTGGCCGGCAGCCAAGCTGTGTCTGCAAACAAAGGTTGACTGATTAAAATTGCAGTAATGAGGAAAGATTGTTTGGAATGTTACAGGTCCAGAAGATAGTTTTCTTATTTTAGGCTAGTTGTAGTTCCATGAGTAGCCATGTCTTCCAAATATTGCACCTAAACCAACATACTATTTCTAATAGATATAATCACTTTGAAACCTATTAGTTTAGCAAACCAGTAGCTTCTACCAAACACAAAGCTACCAATGCCATCAAAGAGCTTCTGAGGCCTGTAGGAGACAATTTTCCATCTTGCTGTAACTACCTTTCTGATGTACCAATCAATGTATTTTGAACATGATTTATTTATTTATTTATTTATTTATTTATTATTTTTGTTCTTCAAAAATATAAATCTTCATGAACCTGGTTCCATGCTGGAACATTGAATTTGGAATAAGCTCAATCTGTGGTCCCATGGTAAACTCCAAAGTGCTCCAGAATATACTGTATCTTAATTGCTTTAAATGGGAGTTCTGGTTTCTGCCTTAATAAGTTGGTGTAGGAGGGTCTTCTTTCTATATGTTGCTTTCATTGGTCAAATAAAGAAACTGCCTAGGACTTTTGATAGGGCAGAACTTAGATAGACAGGGAAGACAGAACAGAATTCTTGGAGGAAGAAGGCAGTTTTGCAGACAACATGGCTCTCCTCTCCAAGACTCATGCCCGTAAGTCACAGTCAAGTGGCAATACATATTAATATGAATTGGTTAATAAAATGTGAGAGTTAGTCAATATGAGGATAGAGCTAATGAGCCAGGCAGCAATTTAATTAATATAAATTTCCATGTGATTATTTCAGGCATAAGCTAGCCAGGTGCTGGGAACACAGCCCACTTCTTATTACTACACTAAGTTTTGCATTTCACCTCAGGGGTTCCTGTTGATAATGGAAATATTATCAACACTTTTGCCACTCTTTAAGACTTAATTGACACGTGAAAAGGTAGAGATTATCTGGCCATTGTTGAGGTTTATAAAGGCACAGATATTTATCCCTGGTCAAAATAATATAATCTATGTTATATCTGACATGCTAAGATTCCCAAAACCTTACATGGAATGTTCTGCCTCTATAAAATTTAATACAACTGGCTATGTCAATCACCTGGACAAAAGAGTTTCTTCCAGGAAGGCTGAATTGCCTAAAGAATTAAAAACAGCTATTACTTACAGTTTTAAAATCATAGTGGTATGAAGGAGGGAGTCAAGCTTGGCACTGTATTATTAGCTTTACTTTGAGCTTTTGAAACCTCAAAGCTCACCCCACAGTGGCACTCTTCCTTTAATAAGTCCACATCTATTCCAACAAGCAATACCACCAGGTTCTTTCCAAACAGTGTCACTCTCTGGTAAAAACAACAACAAAAATTCAAGTATTTTAGCCCATGGAGGCCATTCTCTTTCAATCCATCACTATATATTTTAAGTATACCTTTAATTTCAAGTGATTCTATAAAATAGTTTCAAAATGAACCAACAATGACAAGTTTTCCAGAGAATATTGCATTAGTACACAAAGAACCATCCATATTCCAACTGCCTTAGCCTGCTTTCAGTGATTCAGCACCAGAATTCATGTC
>NW_026068377.1:119120-124087 GCF_014885135.2 Alexandromys fortis | reverse complement strand
CAAGAAGTATTCGTCTAGATTCTGGGTCTGTTACCCCTATGTCCAGAGCCTTAATTAATCTTTGCAAAAAGTCAATAAAGGGTTCTCTCTGTCCCTGCCTAATTCTGGTATATGATTCAACCCTTTTTGCTGGATCTTGTATCCTATTCCAAGCATTTAAAGCTGCTTGGTGACATAGACACAGTACTTCATCGTCATAAAGAGCTTGGACCTGTGGATCAGCATATTCTCCTGCACCAAGAATTTGATCTTGGGAAACCTCAACACCTTTTGCTTTTCCTTGCTGTTCCATATGTTTGGATTCTTCTCTGAAATAAATCCCAAACATCAAGGATGGTTCCTTATCTAAAACTGCAGACGCTAACTGATGGAAATCATGGGGGGTAGCTCTAGCATTAGAAGCCCAAGTCCTTATCATTTCCTTTACATATGTATTGTGCAAGCCAAAATTAACAATAGCCTGCTTAATTTCTTTTAGATCATTCATTGATATTGGCGTCCATCTAGCTTCTCTGACTCCCTTTGAGCCTTTAGAAGTTGACACTTTGTCAGAATTAATTATAGGGTATGTCGCTAAAACCCTGGGTAAGCCAGTTCTAATAGCTGGTGTTGGCATTGGATCCTGTCCTTGTGCCTTATTACTCTGTTCACCAGCTCCAATAATTTCTTCAATCATTTCAAGTCTTTTTTATTATCGTCTTTATTATTGCCTCTTTTGAATCCTGAATCTCCTGACCTGCATGAGTTTCTAGTAAAGATAGTATGGTTCTTGGGAGTGCCATATTCTTCCTAAATGATAGAATATGCAAAAGAATACTAAAACCTAGTATCCAGTAAATTAAGTTACCCTCATAGTCATATAAACCTTGCATGATAAGACCCATTGTATTGGTAGCCCACACAGTTAAATTCCTGTTGGAAACAAAAACTGCCATATTACCTATTATCCAGCAGGTGGCGATGTTGCCAGGTCACGACGAAAACGGGTTCCTGTTTGAGGGTCTGCCTGCAAGGAATTGTTCCTGTCAGTGGTGACCTCTGGTTTTGGAGCCTGTTCGGGAACTAGCTCTTGTAGAACTGGCTGGCCTCAAACTCACCGAAATCCGAATGTCTCTGCTTCCCGAGTGCTGGGATTAAAGGCATGCACCACCACCGCCTCGCCGGCCTCAAACTCACAGAGATCCACCTGCCTCTGCCCCGAGTGCTGGGATTAAAGGCATATGCCACCACTGCCTGGCTGGCCTCTCTGGATATTTTGGGCCTGAAGGCCGAGTGTATCTCAGACTCGGCACTGGGGCCTAAGTCACGAACTAAACAAAAAAACAGCATACAGGGAACCATAAACCCAGAATCCAGGGGTAGAGAAGAGTAACCCGGAAGCCGTGTATGCCTCCATGTGACAGAGTCACCCTGAGGGGTTGCAGCTTCCACAACCGGCAACTGCGTGCTCTGGTTTGCACCACTTAAGAGCTGTACTTGCAAGGGAGATTTAAAAACGACACAGAAAAGAGGAAACCACACAGGAAGAGACTATGCAGGCCTTTGGAGTTTAAATCCACGTGGGGAGGCAGACGATAGGGTGCGTGGGGACTTGAAGTCAATCTGAGGTGTCTAAAAAATATAAAGAACTGCAGCAAGAAAAGCCAGTGCGTGATAATTTATATTAAACTGCTGGCTCCACGCACAAGGCACAGGCTACAAAGCTGCCACAAGGCACAGGCCACAAGGCCGCCACAAGGCACAGGCTACAAGTCTGCCACAAGGCACAGGCCGCGGCTGAGGAAGGGAGGGCTCGCACCAAGCCAAACTCGTGGCCGGCAGCCAAGCTGTGTCTGCAAACAAAGGTTGACTGATTAAAATTGCAGTAATGAGGAAAGATTGTTTGGAATGTTACAGGTCCAGAAGATAGTTTTCTTATTTTAGGCTAGTTGTAGTTCCATGAGTAGCCATGTCTTCCAAATATTGCACCTAAACCAACATACTATTTCTAATAGATATAATCACTTTGAAACCTATTAGTTTAGCAAACCAGTAGCTTCTACCAAACACAAAGCTACCAATGCCATCAAAGAGCTTCTGAGGCCTGTAGGAGACAATTTTCCATCTTGCTGTAACTACCTTTCTGATGTACCAATCAATGTATTTTGAACATGATTTATTTATTTATTTATTTATTTATTTATTATTTTTGTTCTTCAAAAATATAAATCTTCATGAACCTGGTTCCATGCTGGAACATTGAATTTGGAATAAGCTCAATCTGTGGTCCCATGGTAAACTCCAAAGTGCTCCAGAATATACTGTATCTTAATTGCTTTAAATGGGAGTTCTGGTTTCTGCCTTAATAAGTTGGTGTAGGAGGGTCTTCTTTCTATATGTTGCTTTCATTGGTCAAATAAAGAAACTGCCTAGGACTTTTGATAGGGCAGAACTTAGATAGACAGGGAAGACAGAACAGAATTCTTGGAGGAAGAAGGCAGTTTTGCAGACAACATGGCTCTCCTCTCCAAGACTCATGCCCGTAAGTCACAGTCAAGTGGCAATACATATTAATATGAATTGGTTAATAAAATGTGAGAGTTAGTCAATATGAGGATAGAGCTAATGAGCCAGGCAGCAATTTAATTAATATAAATTTCCATGTGATTATTTCAGGCATAAGCTAGCCAGGTGCTGGGAACACAGCCCACTTCTTATTACTACACTAAGTTTTGCATTTCACCTCAGGGGTTCCTGTTGATAATGGAAATATTATCAACACTTTTGCCACTCTTTAAGACTTAATTGACACGTGAAAAGGTAGAGATTATCTGGCCATTGTTGAGGTTTATAAAGGCACAGATATTTATCCCTGGTCAAAATAATATAATCTATGTTATATCTGACATGCTAAGATTCCCAAAACCTTACATGGAATGTTCTGCCTCTATAAAATTTAATACAACTGGCTATGTCAATCACCTGGACAAAAGAGTTTCTTCCAGGAAGGCTGAATTGCCTAAAGAATTAAAAACAGCTATTACTTACAGTTTTAAAATCATAGTGGTATGAAGGAGGGAGTCAAGCTTGGCACTGTATTATTAGCTTTACTTTGAGCTTTTGAAACCTCAAAGCTCACCCCACAGTGGCACTCTTCCTTTAATAAGTCCACATCTATTCCAACAAGCAATACCACCAGGTTCTTTCCAAACAGTGTCACTCTCTGGTAAAAACAACAACAAAAATTCAAGTATTTTAGCCCATGGAGGCCATTCTCTTTCAATCCATCACTATATATTTTAAGTATACCTTTAATTTCAAGTGATTCTATAAAATAGTTTCAAAATGAACCAACAATGACAAGTTTTCCAGAGAATATTGCATTAGTACACAAAGAACCATCCATATTCCAACTGCCTTAGCCTGCTTTCAGTGATTCAGCACCAGAATTCATGTCAGCTCTAATAACCACATGCAATATATTTTCACCATTGCCAGGAATTGCATACTTTTCATAGAGACTATGTCCTCTTATCCTTCCCCTTTCTTTTCTATCTATCCTCTTTCTGAGGCAGCCTGTTGTGCACATTTTCCAAATAACTATTTTGCTTGTTGCATTTTTTAATCCTCCAAATCACAGTAAAACACTAATGTTGTAGAATTTTTTGTACACTAAGAATTAGTGTCAATAGGATTGGTTTAACAAAATGTAAATGGGAAATAGTTATGAAGAATTTTCAGGGTATAGAGAATTCTGGAAAAAAAGAAAGGCATGATTTGTTAGGTGGCTCATGGGATTGAAAAATCCACTTGATTACTTGATAACTCTTCTTATTATATACAGTCTTACTATGATAAAGTTAAAAAACTTATTTAGCCAAAATTGGGCAATTCTGTGTAATAATCTTTTTGTACACTATGAATATATCTCACTCTTATTGATTTAATTAAAAGCTGAACATTCAATAGATATGGGGGATTTTCAGGGCAAAGATAACAAGGAAAGAATAAGGCAGAGATGTTATGAGACACAGAGTGAGCAGCATGAATACTATAGAGAGGAGATGAGGCAATAAAGCCACAAAACATAAAGCAAACTAATAGAAATGGATTAATTTAAATTATGACAGTGAGTTAGAAATAAACCTAAGCTATCAGTCAAGCTCTCATAATGCATAATATGTTTTCAGGGCTGCAGAGATTGCTCAGTGGTTAGGAGCACTGACTGTTCTTTAGAGGTTCTGAGTTCAATTTCCAGCAACCACATGATGGCCAGCAAACATACATAATGCTATCTGGTGCCCTCTTCTGGAATGCAGGCATGAATAAAGGCAGAATATTATATACATAATAAATCTTAAAAAAAATAATAACTATTTCCGTCATTACTGAGGAGATTGCTGTACCTAAGAAAATGTCAAACTACAAATGATAACCAACATCGGACATGCATTTCCATATAAGCCCTGAAAACCCTGAATGAAACCCTGAATGAAAAGATCCCCAAAACACCCAAAATCAGAACCAAACATTACTTCCTAGTCCCACAGTCTATCATGTAGGCCTTAGTTCAGAGATGTGTCTTGGGCTTCTCTCTGTAGGCTGGAGTCACCACACATAATGAACTAAGCTCTGCTGTTGTGTCAGATTTTGCTCATGTAGACAGAAGGCTACAGAAGCACAGTAAATCAAGTTCAGATGAAAACAATTCTAAATGTATTAGAGATTATTTCGCACTATGTTTAGGCTTAAACAGAAAAGAATACAGTCTATTAGTAACATAAATAAATATTTTAAAAATTAGAGCTAAATCTTTATTTAATAAAGGTGTTAAAAAATGATCCATGTAAAGATGGAAAATATACAATAAGTCTGGACCCAATATGTTTTTGTTTGGCCTTTAGATTTTTTGATTGCTGATGAAAAAATGATAGCTGGTGAGTGAAATTGAATTATGGAAAGTGATAAATTAATCTAACATATATATA
>NW_026068377.1:112017-119076 GCF_014885135.2 Alexandromys fortis | reverse complement strand
CGTTTTAACTATAAAATAAATAGGAACAAATTGCTGCATCGGAGAATAGGTTATGTTTCTATTTCCATAAATATTTGAGTACTATGGATTTATTCAAGGTTAGAGGATCATGTAGGTTTTATAAGGTGAGATCCCCAGATAATCCTGGTTACAGATATGTTGAGGGAGCTGCAGGCTGCGTTCCTGCCACCTGGCTCCCGGCTGCCTGGCTAGTTTATGCCCCAAAATAACAACACACAAATTGTATTCTTTTAAACGCTGCTTGGCCCATTAGCTCTAGCTTCTTACTGGCTAATTCTTACATCTTGATGACCCATTTCTATTAATGTGTGTAGCACCCCAAGGTGTGCTTACCAGGAAGACTTTAGCCTACGTCCATCCTGGGTCAGAGCTTCATCACGTCTGCCCCAGAGATGAGAGCTATCAAGTCTAAGCTCACTTCCTCTTCCTCCTAGCATTCTGTTCTGTTTACTCCGCCTACCTAATTTTCTGTCCTGTCAGGGCCAAGGCAGTTTCTTTATTTAACCAGTGACCTTCCTCCATCACAGACATAAAGAAATAAACCCAAAACAGTGTAAAGTTTACTTGCTAAAACATAGAAGAAAAATATTTGACTAACTTGTGTGTGGTGAACATTCCATACTTGTGTTGATGCAAATGTACATGTGTGCAGGTGCATGCAAGTGTGCGTGCACATACAGAAACTTTGAGTTTATGTGTTTTGAGAGCAAGGGTACCAGACACCAGTGGAAACAACTGTCCCATGTGATCCAGGTCTCAGAATGCCTCTGCTACAATTTTCTTAGATTTCTGCATCAGCAACAGCTTCAAGACTGGGATGGTCTAGTCTCACTGACTATTCTGTCCAGGATGTGACCATTATCATTATTTTCTCAGGGTCCCCTAAACATGCCACTGACCCCAGACAATATGAACAATTCTATAAAACACAATACCTATATGCTCAAGAGATAAACAGAGTGGTGTTTGGTCATTTAGTGGGTTGTAAACATTCACCCTTGTTTATCGGGTGGGTTGTGATGTGGAATTCCCCTCTGTATGCTACGAATATTATTGGTGAATAAAGAAACTACATTGGCCTTCCAGAGTAATGTGGTTTGATGAACAAAGACCCCCTGAAATGTCACTGTGAACACCCCCCAAAACTACTTTGCCCAACAAAAAGTATAAAGCAGTTTAGAGAGAACTATGCCCAAATTCCCTAAATGATTTTTTTTTTTATAAATGGTTGCTTACATTTATAGGAGGAATTAAGATCAATGGTTCTTCACCTATAACAATCAAATTTGTAGACTTGTTACTTATGTTTCCAAGGTCAAACAGAGATATCATTTAGATAGATAGGAGTCTTCAAACACTTCAAAGACCTTACAGAATACGCATTTAAAATGTTTTGATAACATAGGACTTTTCAAGAAAATGCCCTGGCAGCAACAATTTACTTTTTAAAAAATGATGGAAATTGAAGAAATTCTACATGGAGTTTTCTTTCAATTTGGAAATCTAGACATTTGGGCAAAAACTATTGTTCTTGTCTTGACTGCTAATAGTGTGCTGTACAAAAAAGACAAGCAGGGCATGAAGAAAAAGACTTTCAAACTTTGCCAATAGTGAGAAGTACATTACTTCAAAACTTCTGCTGAAAAGGCTGAAAGACATTCTATAAGACACCCAAGAAAGTTACTACTGAACTTTGCCATGACTAAGCATGTCAGTCTTCAAAATCCCTGCTACATAGAAAAAGTCTGTCAGATATTCTAAGCATTTAGGTCAAAGATAGATAAATACCAGTGTCACACAGAATCCTTGGATGAATGTTCAGGCAGCCAGATGTTTGCCGTTTGTATAGGTTTAGAAGTAACTTTTACTGCACTCACTGTTTACAGAGGTAATATTAAATCTTTCTGGGGTATTGATTGAGATGAAGAATATGTAGTTATAGTTACAGTCCTTATAAGAGGTACAGAGTTTTGGACTCATAAAGATAAAATAAATGATGGAGTATTTTCTTCAAATGCACCAAATACAATTGCATTGAACATTGCAAATGTAATTCTTACCTTGTAATTGTTCTTATTTGATGTGGGATTTCCCTCTGTATACTGTGATTACCATTAAAAATATAGAAAAACCTGCTTTGGACCTATAGCAGGGCAGAACTTAATTAGGCATGCTGAGAGAAAGAAGGGCAGAGTTAGAGAGATGCCATGGAGCTGCCATCAGAGTCAGGCATGCTGAAACTTTAGCTGGTAAGCCACAGTCACATGGTGATACACAGATTAATAGAAATGGGTTAAATTTATATGTAAGAGTTAGCCACTGAGAAGCTAGAGTGAATGGGCCAAGCATTGATTTAATTAGTACAGTTTCTGTGTGATTATTTCAGGGTTGAACAGTCAGGAAATAAAAACAAGCAGCCTCCTTACTAAACTTATTGTACACAATATTATTCTGCTAGATTTAAAACCTTTCCTTTTTATTTAGACAAATAGGGAACATGTAGTTGAATGATTTTTTTATACACTGTGGAGAAGTGTCACTCATATTGCTTTAATTAAAAGCTGAAAGGCCAATAGCTAGGCAAGATTTCATAAGGCAGAAAGAATGCTGGGAAGAATAAGCAAAGTTTCCACCCAGACCAAGATGGAGGAGAACATGCAGCAGGTCAGGTAAATGCCATAGATTACTTGGCAACACATAGATGAATGGAAATTGTTTTATTTAAGTTATAAGAACTAGTGGGGCAAGCATAAACTATTTGCAGATAATTCATAATTAATAAGTCTCCATGTCATGGTTTGTGAGTTTCAAAGAAACTTCTGCATACATCCTAACATTGTTGATGAGACTCAATAGAATATCCCAGGGTCCATGCTATCCTTCCAGGTGTTGGAACTGTATTGGAACCCAATTCCTTATGTCCAGTCCACTCATATAAGACCCCCCTTCTGGCACACCTATAACTTGGCCCTCTTTCAATCATTAACAATTGCAGAGTGATCCTTTTCAGTCTATACAAATACATCCCTAAGTCTTTCATACTATTGAAGTCAGGGATAATTGTGCTGCTCTGAATCATTTCCCTTGAGTGAGGCTTTATTTATGAAGCTTGTTTTTCCCCATTGGTTTCACTCAAAAAACCTAGTTCTAGGCATTGAATTTCCTTTGGCTGTTAGATCCAACCATTGTTGAGTACAGTAATGACTCACAAACAGCTTGTGTCTTCCTATTTTAGTCTCCATTGATTCCTGGAGATGGTCTGAAATATACGGATATGACCTTCCTTAATTCCTCATCCGTGGGAACTGTACCATCCATACCTCTCTCTCCCTACCTTGGAATGTCTTTGTGAAAATTTCCAGCCTCTTCATCTGTCACCTGACTTGAAGATCTAATTTTTTCACTTTTGAAATCGAATCTGACTTCAGTATCCCTTAGACGACCAACACAAATGTGGCCAAATAATGTCACCATAGATTTGAATATTATTCAAAACCTGTAAAAATAGTAAAAGTGATCAAGGGGAATATAAATAGAATCCACATTCCCCACATACCTTTTATGTGCTCAAAGTTCTGTTTGTTTTTGTCTAATCTCCCATACACATTGTATACATGTCCTGTCTTTAAGTTACCACTGGTGGATTTATAAATTTGTTACAAACCCCAATATCTGTCTCTGAGGTGTATTAATCATTCATCAATGTATATAGAGATTATTTGTTTCTGCTCACTTCTGTCACCAACAAAATTTGATTACAAATTCTAGAGTTTGATTCTCTAGGTGATGTTTTCTTCTATCTACTTTCTAACTATTCAACTCTTTTCTCTTTGGGCTTTGGCCTACTATGCTCTCCACAGGATCATTTGCTCATTATTCTTTCTCCTGCAGCCTGATAAGCTTCTGAGCTGCTACAACCTCATAAACATTTTCTTTTCTTTCTTCCTGCTATCTGCACTATCCCTCTTTGTGCCTTCAAGGAAATATACTTGCCTCTCCTTAGGAGCTTCCTGTTATATTCCACAGTTTCTATTCATTCAGCTCCCCTCATAGAATTAATAGAAATTCCCTCCAGGGAAAATTGTTTTGCAGGCCCCTCCCTCTTTTTACAGGGGCTCAGATTTTATTATTACTACTTGGCCTCACTAAAAGTCAATAGCCAAAAACTGGTGTATGCAATTTCTAAGTTCTCACAAATTATAACAACTTTTACTGTATAGACAAATGTTCCCAAAATATTTTAGATATAATCTTGTTCCACTCTACATTTTCTTTTTTCTTTCTTTTTTTATTTATCTTTATTTTTACTTAAAAATAAAATTTCTACCTCCTCCCCTCCTCCCATTTTCATTCCCTCCCCACACCCCTCCCCCCCCCCCCTTCCCCCTCCCCCCCCAGTCCAAAGAGGAGTCAGTGTTCCCTGCCCTGTGGAAGTCCAAGGTCCTCCCCCCTCCATCCAGGTCTAGGAAGGTGAGCATCCAAACAGACTAGACTCCCACAAAGCCAGCATGTGCTGTAGGATCAAAATCCAGTGCCATTTTCCTTGGCTTCTCAGTCAGCCCTCTTTATCCGATACTTTCAGAGAGTCGGGTTTGATCATATGCTCCATCAGTCCCAGTCCAGCTTGATTTGGTGAGCTCCCATTAGATCAGCCCCACCGTCTCAGTGGGTGGGCGCACCCCTCCTGGTCCTGACTTCTTTGCTCATGTTCTCCCTCCTTCTGCTCCTCTTTTGGGCCTTGGGAGCTCAGTCCAGTGCTCCAAGGTGGGTCTCTGTCTCTAGCTTCATCGATCGCCAAATGAAGGTTCTATGGTGATATGCAAGATATTCATCAGTTTAGCTAAAGGATAGGGCCATTTCAGGCTTGCTCTCCTCAGCTGTCCAAGCATCTAGCTGGGGATATCTCCACGGACACCTGGGGACAACTCTAGAGTCTAGTCTCTTGCCAACCCTAACATGGCTCCCTTAATTAAGACATATACTTCCTTGCTCCCATATGCACCCTTCCTCCATTCCAACCGTCCCATTCCCCCAAGCTCTCCCTATTCCCCCATTCTCACTTTTTTTTTCCTATATCCCCTTGAGTTTCTCTCCATTTAATTTAATGTTAGCTATCAGCTTGCTGTATATTGCTTTTATTATATTTAAGAATGAACCTTGTATCCCTAGTCTCTCCAAGACCTTTATCATAAAGAGGTGTTGAATTTTGTCAAATGATTTTTCAGCATCTAAAGAAATGATCATATTTTTTTCTTTCAAAAAAAATGATGGATTACGTTGAAAGATTTTCATATGTTGAACCAGCCCTGCCTCTCTGGGATGAAGCATACTTGATCATAATGCATAATATTTTGGATGTGTTCTTGGATTTGCTTTGCCAATATTTTATTGGGAAATTTTGCATCGATGTTCATGAGTGAGATTGGTCTGTAATTCTCTTTCTCAGTTAAGTCTTTGTGTGGTTTTGGAATCAGGATGACTGTAGCTTCATATGATGAGTTTGGCAATGACTCTTCTGTTTCTATTTTTTGAAACACATCACTCTACATTTTCTTAATTTACACTCTTGAAAGTTTTTTATCTCTTTGATTTATCTGCTGTCTTCTCTCAATAAAAATCTCTTAATTATATTATGTAAACTTCATCCCAAGATTTGTATGTTCTTTGGATATGTTTTAAATGGTGTAAATTTTGACGGATTAGTTTGTCTTCCAGTAGACACAAAATCCTAATTTATTACCTATGAGTTTTCTTATTCAATGATATCTCTAACTCTTATTTAGCACTTAATACATATGTGAATGTGTAATCTAATGAACATAGAAGTTTATACTTTGAAGCAATGGAAAGTAAGAGCAAAAATACAAATTCTCCGATCTTCAGAAGCAATTTGGAGATGTCTACACAAATGCCCAATAAGAATAAAATGATTATGGCTTTTGTAATGCCACATAGGTGACTTGCCTCCAAAAGGAGTAGAGAACCTGAAGAATACAGACAAAAAAAAAAAAAAGATGAGTATATGTGGTTGTTATATTTATTTATTTATTTATTTATTTATTTATTTATTTATTTATTTATTTGAGACGGGGTTTATCTGTGGATTTGGAGCCTATCGTGGAACTAGCTCTTGTAGAAAAGGCTGGACTCGATCTCACAGAGATCTGTCTACCTCTGCCTCCCAAGTACTGAGATTAAAGTTGTGCACCACTACTGCCCAGCTGGTTATCAGTTTTAATGATGTGGTCTTAGAATAGCTAGAATTTGACTAGATAGTAAATTTTATGTATAAATAAAGTCACTATTTTATGACACAATATTTTAGCACATTATTATATTTTAATTGGTACATATTATTTGAAATGACTTCTTAATTAGTAATAGAGCTGATTGCCTACTTTTCCTTCTCTTTGTTGGCACTTTGCTTGGTGTTAATTGTGTAGATATTATGAATATTGTTGTTTGTTGTTCTTTATTTATTTTATTATTTTTTTTTATTTATTCTTCTCTCATGTAATAACCAGTGACTGAAGCATTACATCCCTCTTTTTATTCCAATTTCTCTGCTTCCCACTCTTTTTGGTCCACCCAATTGCACCAACCCTCCAGAAAACAACAGGCTTCAGAGGGGCATCCACCAAACATGACATGGCAAGATACAATAAGACAAGCGCTCACATCAAGGCTGGACAACACAATCCAGTAAGGGGGAAAGGTCCCAAAAACAGTAAAAAAGAATCAGAGATAACCATATTCCTTATGTCAGGAGTCCTCAAGAAACTCCAAAAGCTAATAACTTTAACATATATGCAGAAGACCATGTAGGCTCTATGACTGCTTATTATGAATATTATTATTTCTCTCTAAGTTAATATATACCTTCACCTTGTTGTTTCTGAAAAATGCTGTTTCCCTTGAGCCGTCTTCCAGCTCTTGATCCTAGTATCTTTCTTTCCTTTCTTCCATGTACATCCCCAATTTGGGGCCTCAGAATGATCCAAGTTCTCTCTCTCTCTCTCTCTCTCTCTCTCTCTCTCA
>NW_026068377.1:108042-111410 GCF_014885135.2 Alexandromys fortis | reverse complement strand
GTAGCTCTGACTTTCATGGAACCCACTCTGTATAAAGACTGGCCTTGAACTCACAGATATCTAAACATCCAAGAAAAATTAATTGCATCTGTATTAAAAGATAGAAAAAAAGAGAATGATATGATTGATAAATAAAACATCATACTATATGATTTGAGAAATGATCTGAAAAGATTCTCTAGCTTATTATAGCCTACTTATCTTCAGAGCATGAAATGTTTTTATGTATTAATATTATAATGTTGAGAACTGTTATAACAATGACTAATTTTGTATTTTATGTACATCAGTGTTCTGCCTACATATCTGTCTGTCTGAGAGTGACAGAACTCTTGAAACAAGAATTACAGATAGTTGTGGTCTGTCATGTGGCTGCAGGGAATTGAATATAGTCCTTTGAAATTGTAGGTAGTAGTCTTAACCACTGAGCCATCCTCCCAGCTTAATAGAGCTAGCTATGTACTGAAGAATTCTCCACATACATATGATAGCTAATTTAATCTGAATATCAACCCTAACTGATAAGTTTGATGCTTCTTCCCAATTTCAAGAGGAGGGACTGAAGCATAAATGGATTTAAAATGCCAAAACCTGCTTGTCGTAGAACTAATATTAAAACTTGGGAAAAATGCTATAAAATTCATTTTTAAGCATATGAAAAACATAGGACCCACTGTATTATAAGAAATTTATTCTACATTTTCTTTCAGCTGTATTGAGATGCATATATAATTTCAGCTGTATTCAGATGCATAAAATTATATATGAGATGCATATATAATGGATAGATATCTTAAAAATATATTCAATATTATATCTCTTCAGTATCTTATACCTATTAATTCCAATGGAAAGGCTAATTTTTCATTTGTACATTTATAAATTTTCATCAGGTATGCATATAAAATATGCACATTATCCCTCATTTATGCCATATATTATTATTCTGCTCTCATAATCTTCACAGTAATAAAAAATTCTGTTAAAAAGTTTAAAAATTGTTCAGTTATACATCCTAGGTTATCACAAGACCAACTAGCTACATAAAACACTTCAGGAAAGCTACAGAGCATTGTCACTGAAAGCACAGCT
The DNA here is from genome assembly GCF_014885135.2 of Alexandromys fortis. Classification (NCBI taxonomy): domain Eukaryota; kingdom Metazoa; phylum Chordata; class Mammalia; order Rodentia; family Cricetidae; genus Alexandromys; species Alexandromys fortis. The sequence continues at coordinate 110,318 of NW_026068377.1, read as the reverse complement.
TTAGCAGTCATATTGACCTACAGGAAACTAAGCTTTGCCAGGAACTTACAAAAGTTATTTCACTTTTACATATTTTAGTTTGTTATCTGGAAAATTTTAAGCATGCTTGTACACTCTCCATAAGTTTTATTTGCAAATAAAAAACATAAAACTTTAATTAATTTACACCTTTGTCATAATCACTCTACAATAGTAGATATTTTCATTATCACTGAGAAAAAAAACTATATGACTTTCAGCAAAGAAAAATCACAAGATTTCAGAAACTTTGCTTCTATATTAAAAGGAATGCCAGTACCTAAGAAGAAGGGTATTTGATGAAATTAAATAAAATGTAAAACACAAATGCTGAACATCATATTGTCTGCTATAAACTGGTTAAAATATTTCCGGATGAATAAAAATGAAAAACTATGGAAATTACTGGAGAGCAAAATAAGAGGCAAAAAAGCCAACCTTTTTATTATCTGTTTCTGTAAAAAAAAATAATGCAATATAATGATAATGGGTAGTGAGGACAGTTTATGAAGCAGGCTATAAATAGCCTGCTTCTACAAAAATCAATTAATCATGTAATTCAATAAACTGAATAAATGAAATTTCACAATGTAAGCAAATCACCAAGGAGTTTTTATTTATAGAGCACGGAATTTAGTTGCACATGAATGTAGAGTCTTTGCTTCTGCTCTGAATGAAAATTTGGTTTTCAAGATTGTAAGAAAAGAACATGCATGAATTAGGATAGTAGAACTGGAAGCACAGAGATATGAGCAGACCAAGACATTTCTAGACAGCAAAAATGTTCTGATTGTATGTTAGGTGTGGTGTTGATGCAAAAATTTGTTATTAATTATTTCAAGATGTCCATTGATGTGTATGTGATATAGGTGATATTTACTGATAGAGCAGAATAAAGCAAAGTTTGAATTTTTTTTAATATAAGAAACTTCTATTGGAGAAGTAAGTTACTCTTTCCAACACTCTTTCACTGCATAAGTAAATAATCCTCTAAATGGGTAGAAACTATGGTATTCAGTACCAATCTAGTAAAAATTGCTTCCCTTACGTTTTTCCCTTAGGGTATTGATGTTTCAACTTTGACAATTTTGCTACATGAATGAATGAAATGAAATTTTTTACAAAGCAATCAACCATATGCTACATAAACATATGAAATTTAAAGGTATAATTTTAATTTTTAACAATAAGTCATCAATGGAGCAAGCTAATATTTATTGAACTACTAATTGAAACACTGCATAAATGTATGTATCACATTTCTTGTTATAACACCAATAGCATCCTTGATTAATCTCTCTAATTGATATATGAGAAAATTGAAATTTGTCAAGTTTGCTGGGACTATGTTAATGTCATACAAATAGAAGCAGCAGAAACATCTGAATTTAGAGGGCCAATGCATATTACATTCTTCTAATAACTATGGAATACATGTTAAAGTTTACACATGTTTAAGAAACAATCAAAATTCTTTGGGGATTAAGAAAAACAATTTTTTTCCAAGTAGAAAATTTTTACTGTAGTCTCTTTCATCTGATATGGTAAATAGGTTTCAAAGTTCTTTTGAAAGCTACTTACAATGAAAATACTCCCAGAGCATCTTAGAATTGTCTGTTGATTTTTTTTATTATTTAATCCTCAAGTATATATGCTTGAGATCATATATTATGTACTTGATCAGAAGATATTATATTTTTGAACCCAAAATCTGAATGAATTGGCTGTCATTATTGTATATACTTAGATAGTTTCTTTTCTTTACTTCTTTATAAGTTTTTCAGGACAGGGTTTCTCTGTAGCTGTGGAGCCTGCCCGAGAACTAGATCTGGTAGCCCAGTCTGGTTTCAAACTCACAGAGACCTGCCTGTCTCTGCTTCCTGAGTACCAGCATTAAAGGTTTGCAACACCACTGGCTGGCTGATAGATTCTTTCATAATGAAAAATGTAAAACAATTTGTTTTGATCAGCACTGTTATCAGTGAATATTGTAGCATGACGTTAAATGACAAACTTTTGTTCCTACTAATATATAGTTTGGGAAGACTTATAAATTTTATATAAAAACAAGCTGTTTATCTCAAATATAAAGGTAAAAATCTTTTATTGTTGAAAAAAATGATTTTAGGAATGTTTGAACAAGAAATGTTCTTCATAGGACCAGGCATTTTGAAAAATATAGCCTTGCTGGTAGAAATTTATTACTAGAGATAAACTTTGAAAGTTCATGGATAAGTACTATATTTTTGTGTGTGTGT